>NW_015387201.1:340637-490637 GCF_001527695.2 Protobothrops mucrosquamatus | reverse complement strand
CTGGGAGAGACCTCAGAGGTCTTCTAGTCTAACCCCCTGCTCAAGGCAGGAGACCTGATAAGATCCTCCCTCTCTCTCTCTCTCCCTCCCTCCCTCCCTCCCTCCTTAACGACTGTGGCAAGGTCGTAAAATGGGGCAAAACCTACTTAACAAAGATCTCGCTTAGCCATGGAAACCTGGGGCTCAATCGTGGTTTATAAGTTGAGGACTACCTGTATAATGAGAAATCTCTGTATAATGAGAAATGGTATAGGCCAGGGTTTCCTGCCTGAGCAGGGGGTTGGACTAGATGACCTCCAAGATCCCTTCCAACTTTTTTTTAATTATTATTATTATTATTATTATTATTATTATTATTATTATTATTATTATTATTATCTGCTGCCACCTGATGTTCATCAGGACCCTAAGACCTAAATGGCTTCCATTTCATCCCTGTGGAAGCCTCGGCTCGTGTGGCGTCTCAGCATCTTCCCCACACCTAGCTTATTAATTACTGACATTTATTGGTAATTGAATTGAGCATTAAAGGCTAATGAACGGTGTCTGGTCACCTTTACAGGGAATCCCTTCGCAGCTCCGGAGGCGCCCCGAGCCATCTTTTTCTTCCCTTCTTCCCCCCCCCCCCAAGGGAGAACACTCTTATTTTGGCATCGAGGTCAGCCAGGATCGACCCATAACTCCTCGTGCCCAGGATTAGCAGCTGGGCCTACAGCTTGACAGTAATCACCCTTGTCCTTCTCAGTTACAGGTGCTTGGGGCTGATCCTGTTCCTCTCCTTCCTCTGCTTTTGTGTGTGTGTGTGTGTGTAGTGCCCTACACAGGTGATTAGCGCCTGGTAATTGAGCTGGTTGTAAAAAAAAAAAAAAAAAGATAATTAATTGGCATTTCACTCCTCCGGAGGAGGTCAGACTGCCCCATCTTCGGTCATTAGCCAGCTAGTCATCCCGCTCCTGACTGCTATGTTCTTCCCCAAGGTGACGAGATGATCTTTATCTTGCTGATCAAGAAAACATCGGCCCTCGTAATTAAAAGAGACACCGAGGGAGGATTTGAGGGGTGACACCCCAGGGGCAGGATTCTCTGCGCTTGGTTGGACCCCCAGGGCCTGGGCTGGTATTTTAAAAAGCACTACAGGTAGTCCTCAACTTAGGACCACAACTGAGCCCCACATTTTAGGTATTAAAAAGTGCTTTTTTCTGGTGAGACTGGTCTACCCCAAATTATGAGACGGAGCGCACTGCTTCCGCTTTGGCCTTTCAGCCCCAATCTAGGAGACTCCTGCGACAGACGATTTGTGTGTTAAATTTAAATTTACCGACAAAGAATTAAAGGGAGACTAGTTTTGGGGTTAAGGGAGACATTCGTTAAGTGAGTTTTGTTACTAACTTAACAACTTAAGAACAAGAAAGCTGCTTGTTCTTAAGTTGTTAAGAACAACAGTGATCGTTAAGCGAATCCCATTGATTTTGTTTGTCAGAAGGTCGCGATCACGTGACCTTGGGACACAGCCACCGTCATCAATAGGAACCAGTTGCCTGTCGTCTGGATTTTGATCCCATGATCTTGGGGACGCTGCCACGGTCGTAATTGTGGGGAAACGGTCACAAGTCCCTTTTTTCCCTGCCATCGTAACTTTGAACGGTTACCAAATGGACTGTTGTAAGCCGAGGACCACCTCTGTTACTACCCATTGTACGGGACAGCCGTAAACGTGCTTTGGAAAGGTGGAGGGGGGGGGGGAAGCCCATAGCAGCAACTAGGAAAGAAATCTTGAATTCTGCCGTTTTGAGGTTGGACCTTGGGGGCGATGGGGTGAGTGGCCGGGAGAACTTCAGCTGAGCTGTCCATCCGAGGTCACCAACACCGTGGAAGCTCCCCCCGGGCCGACAGGCGCTTTCCGTGCCCCACAGCTCACCGGGCAGGTCAGCCCTCGGCAGCTGCAACGTCTTTATTGAAAACTATTAGTGCATTAAGAGATTGGAAATGATGCTGTAAGCAATCTGCTTCCCGTTCGAGCAGCGAAAGCTAATGAAGAGTGTGTATGTGTGTGTGTGTGTGTGTGTGTGTTTGTGTGTGAAGAACTGATGTCCTTGTAAAAGGCACAAGGCTAACTTGCAAAGTGGAAGGCCATTTTCATGATCAGACAGAAAGTGCCAGAGGAAAGAGACGCAGCTCTGAGCAAAAACAATTGTCTTTCTTTTGCAAGCGGCCCTTGACTTAACCACCATTTTCCTTTAGTGAAAAAGTTACAACAGTTATTGTTGTAAAAGTTGTTCAAAGTTATAACAGCACTAAAAAAAAGTGACATATGACCCTTTTCCAGGGGCCTTGGATGAAGAACTCAAACCTTGCCTTTTGTATTTTGGGCTCCAGTGGGAAAGAGTGGTTGCTGTCGGCCTTACAAGAAAGCGAATACGATGATACGGAATGTGGAAGGGCCACTGAACCCAAACAAGGCGAGAGCGACGCCACCTTTAACCCCAGATTATTCTTTATCCTCTAGAAGGAAGCTATGCCTTCGGTTTCCCCCATCTGCAAAGGACCAAGCGTGGCCGGGCCGCTTTCAGAAACATCCCCCTTGCCTATATCCTGGTCGATCCGGACCCTGATCCACAGACTGGTGAACCGTCTGAAGTAAGGAAGACCAAATGTTTGGGGTGGGGAGGGGGGACAGGGCTGTTTCCCCTTCTCTCACACCCTGAATGCCCCCCAAGATTGTCTCCTTGAGCCGTTCCTCAACCCTTCTCTCCTCCTGGTTGCGTCCCTACCAGGATCCTCTCCAAGTTGTGGCAGGAGGCTCTGATGGCTTAGCTAGTCCCCCCAACCCAACATCCTCAAAAGTCTCAATGGGGTCGTGTTTCTGGCACCTGCCCTGTCTCATGAAACACAAAAAGAAACTAAAATCCAACGTTTTGCTCCATATGATGTGGATTGGCCGAGGTATCGTTTTCTCCAGAATATCTGAGATGATCAGAGAAGAGATGATAAGACGAACAATTAAGGGAGCTGGGTGTGTTTAGCCTAACGAAGAGAAGGCTCAGGGCAGACTTGACAACTCTCTTCCAGTGCTTGAGGGACAGCCCCAGAGGAGAGGGGGTTGACTTAGTCTCCAAAGCACCTGAGGACAGGACAAGAAGTAATAGATGGAAGATCCTTCAAGAGAGAGCCATCCTAGAACTAAGGAGGAATTTCCCGACAGTGGGGACAATTAATGGAATAGCTTGCCTCCCAGAGTTGTGGGTGCTCCATCACTGGAGGTGATTTCAAAAAAATAGACCGGGCCACCATATGTCTGGGATGGTATAAGGCAGGGGTAGGCAACCTTGGCTCTTTTATGACTGGTGGACTTCAACTTCCACAATTCCTGAGCCAGCCTGGCTCAGCTTGGAAACCTCTCCCTTTCCCCTCAGCGTGGCTGGCTCAGGAATTCTGGGAGTTGAAGTCCACGAGTCATAAAAGAGCCAAGGCTGCCTACTCCTGGTATAAGGTCTTCTGCCTTGGGCAGGGAGGGCGATTGGACTAGAAGACCTCCAAGGTCCCTTCCAGCCTTGGGATTATACAAATCTCCAGAACTAATCAATCTGTTAATTGATCTTCTCTCTTTTTTTTAAACTGCATTGTATTCCAGTATCTCTTTAACACTGATTTACTGTTTTTCTTCCTCGCAACTCCCATCCCTACAGAGTGAAGTTGAAAAGAAAAGGGTCTCCACGGAGACAATGGAAGCTTCCAGCATGCTTCTGGCCAGACGTAGCAGGTATGTTCAATCTTACCTCTTTCTTAAAAATTGGAGTCGGCCCAGCTTTGAGGCAAACAGACTCGGGTGGGAAGGAAGTGGAAATTGGGCTGGAGCATGAAACGGTTGCACCGAGTAGGACCAAAACATACCTTTATTTATTTCAAAAACTTAGTTACTTGCAGTTCTTTTTTTTTTATGTCGGGTGAGTCATGCCGTGTTTATTGGTTTTCTGCAATAAGAGTGGCTTTTATCAATGTGACTTCTTACAAAGGTCAAGTAGCATTCTTGCGAAGCGCGTTTGTGACATTTCTTCATCTCTATAATCTCTCTCCCTCTCTCCTTCCTAGATTTTTTTTTTTTGTGGACAAGCTTGTAGTCACTCCATAATATTTATTATTAAATACCGGGTATGCTTTTATTCACATTTTTCACCTGAAATCTCAGGTTTTATGCACAAAGCGCAACCTTCACTTGTTCTTCCCCGTGGAACCTTTTGTGCTCTTCATCCTGGGAACAATGAAACCTAGAGGAATTGTCTGGGGACAGGGTGGAAAAACACGATGATAGCAAGTCAGGTTCACTTAACTCTGGTTCTCAACAAGCAGACATGTGGCACAAGGCAGTTGGCAGCAGCACAGTTAACTTCTGGAGTGGAGACACCTTTGCAGAAGTGGCACACTCAGATCCTGGACCCATCTAGGATCTTCTTCCCGACAGTCAGAATTCTTTTCACTAACCAGAGATATCTGTGCATTTAACAGAGGAACCTGGCCTATTCCAGAACAGAATGATCTATTTTGTTTGGCTGCAGAATTTCAGAGAAACAGCTCTCCTATCTTAATAATTTGAAATGTCCAGGATGGAACTCGGGACATTTGCTGACACAGTGACGTTGACTCAAAGCCCAACTGTAGACCATGGGCTCAAAACCCTTTGTTGGACAAGCCTCTGTAAACCCACCCATCTGCTAGGGGCTCAAAGAACCAGGAATACTGGCTGAGTTCAAAGCACTTAAGGATAAGGATAAGATAAGGATCAACAGAATTCAAGAAGGTCTCTTGTGGCTACGCAGTTATTCCAAACTGATGACACGTTTAACCCCACCTTCCAGCTCGGCCTGCTCGTCTCCCGCACCCGTGGTTCTCAACCTTTTCTTTACCACAGACCCCTTTTGTGGCCACGGACCCCCAAGAATTAACTCAAGATTTAAATCATAACATTTCTTCAAGCTTCCACAAACTCTCCCCCCTGTGATGATATCGCAGACCCCACCCAGGGGGTCCACGGACCACAGGTTGAGAGCCGCTGTCCCTCGCCGTCCGTACGAACTCGTTTTCCGAATTTCTGCCCGTTTGTTCATTTTTGGATTGTGAGCGCGACACAGTGGACTATCCTCCTTTTTCGTTTCCAGTCTCGCGTTTGGAGACATCGCAAAGAAGCCTCGCGTCCTCCTCCTGACAGGTTAATCTTGTAAACGGAGGGCGATTCCTTCGCTGATCACACGAAGACGCCTTCTGCCGCAGGTTGGACCCTCTCGAGAGACCCTTGGGCTGGAGAGGCCTCCCCCTACCAGTCTCCCCTCCAGCCCTGTCGCACACTGCCACGAGCAATCTAACTGAACTCGGGAGAGAGAAGCCGGCGTTCCCGGCAGCGGCCTTGTTTTTGATCCTCATCCCCGCAGGAATACCGGCTCGCTGCCCTACAGCAACGCCCGCAGATATTGAGACCAATTGGTTTGGAGGGCCAAGTTAACAGCAGGAGGATTAGTCATTACAGCTGTCTTCAGGAGGAGGAGAATGAGTGGCTGTTGTGGCTCCAATTAGGTGCCTGCTGGAAGAAAGAGAAGAGAACCACCAGGGAGATCTAATTGGTTTTTCATCTGAGTGGCAGAGGCTGTTGAGAGAGATCTCGCCTCGGCACAAGCGACTCCAGCGGTTTGGGCTCGGGCAGGTCAGGCGGAAGAGCCCTCGCCACCTCCGCTGGGATAAAGGAGAAGAGTGGTTTATTTATTTATTCATTTAGTGTACGGCTTATCATCTGTGGACTAGCAATATAAATTAAGATTTCAACTAGGGGAGCAGAACCCAACAAAATATAAACGTCCAGGACAGTGCGAACTGAACAAAGTAGCAGCTGCTGGCGGCCAGACTATAGACCAGGGCAGCGATGGGATTCAAATAGGTGAACAACCGGTTCTCTCCATGGATGCCGCTTCTGGAAATGCATTCTGGGCCTGGGCAACAAAAAAATGGCTACCGTTTCTGCTGAAGTTGTGCGAACCGGCTGAATCCCACCACTTTTGGACCAGGGGTCTTCAAACTTGGCCCTTTTAATGACTTGTGGACTTCAACTCCCAGAATTCCTCAGCCAGTAGTCTGGAAATTCCACTGTCAACCTCCTAAACCCCTTGATCAGAGTGAAACTCCATAGTTGGCTCTGAAGGTTAGAGTAAGTTACAAAGAACCTTCGGAGTAAGTTATAAAGTAATCTGGCTCCGTTTATGGGCTCATATTTATTTTATGGCAGAACGTTAATTATTATTATTCAATCCCACCATACAAGCAAGGCAGCCCAGGAACAGATTTAGAAAAAACAAACAAACGCAAAGCAACAAAGGATCTGAAATCAAAGCTAGAAACCAACAAAATACAGGCCTTATCTCCTCTCTGCACTTTCCCTTCACTCACAAAATTGTGACGGATGATTTACAGTCTCCCTCAGTTCCAGGTTCCCTGCCCTCCGAATGCAAACCGGGGGAACATCAAACAACTTCTCACATTCTGGTTGTGTTCCACGTAGCCAGGGGGGGAAACAACAAACCACAGATTGTAGACTAGCGCATTTCGGTTCCGCGTTCCAGCCAGCCGGTGTGTGCCCTTTCCAAGATACTTGAGTCCCGTTTCCCCTCCTGGTTTTCCATTTGCTTTCCACTCCAATTAACCTTTGCTATTATTCTTTGGCTTTTGTGCCCTGGAATTTTTGAGGATTCTTGTTTCTTGTTATTTATTTCCCACCCACCCACCCACCCCAAAAAATCTGTTCTTCTACAACTGTTGCGTTCCACCAAGTCTTTCTTTACTCTTTGGGTGGGGCCTGTTTTGAATATAGCTTTTTTGGCCCTCCCCGGCAGAAAGAGGGAATATCCAAACGCAGGGCGTCCTCGCCTTAACGGCCGCAATTGAACCCCACATTTCTGTTCAGTGAGCTTTGCCCCATTTTACGACCTTTCCTGCCGCTGTGCTTAAGTGAATCACTCCAGTTGTTAAGTCAGTCAGGGATCGCGTGACCCCCGGGGACACTGCGACCGTTGTAAATACGAGCCGGTGGCCAAGCCTCTAAATTTTGATCACCTAACCACAGGGGACGCCGTAACGGTCGTAAGTGTGAAAAAGGGTTGTAAGTCACTTTTTTCAGTGTTGTAACTTCAAACGGTCACTAAATGATCTGTTGTAAGTCGAGGACTCTGTTGGTGTTTTTTTTTTAAAAAAAAACAACTTGGCACAATTCATTTTCAATTTACATGATCTTTGCTCCTTGCCCTAAGCCATAATTTCTTAGCTATGGTCTGTAAAAGAAGCAACATCTTGCTTAGTTTAGGATCTTGGGTGGATTAAGCCACTTGTGGCTTACGACCCTCGTGGTTGTTTGTGTTTGACACATGCATTCCTCGCGCAGGCTTCTCCTGAGAGAAAACACAGAGTTGCGTTTTGAAGGGCGGAGGGACCCCCTGGAATAACTTGCCCTCCCGCTTGCTAATATATTAAACGAACTCTGAGGCGTAAGCCCCAATTTGAGCCTTTAAATCTGCTTAGTTGAGGTAATGCTCAACAGCTGGGGAAGAAATGGAGAAGGACTTACAACAGAGGAAATGACAAAATCCGTGCGCTCCAGACCATAACAGAGAGGAAGAAACCAAGTTGCAGTGGAAACGGGCCAAGAAGATAAAAATCGCTGGAAGAGTGATCACCGGCTTTATAAAAAAAAAAAAAAAATACATGTAGATTATCCCATAATGGTTTAAAAGCCTAAAATGCACACACAAACACAGGTGGGAAAGATGAATAGGGAGAGCCTAAATAAAGGAGAAAAAGCAGAAATGTCAATAGCAGCAGGAATGCTATTTAAACATTATTATTATTATTTTTTGAAAAAAAAAAGGAATGTCAAACATTAAGAAGTTTAGACAGGCCTTGAGTCAACTTTTTTTTCTCTCAAGGGCTGGCTCCGATTTGAATTGATCTCTTTGGATGCTCTTGGAGGGCCCGGCGGGCGTAAGGGGCTCACTAAACGAGCCGTCTTTTCATCCTAACAAACTCGTTAAGCCGAGGACTGCCTTGTTGAGCGGGTTTGGAAATGTGGTCAGCAAAAGTACCTCCTAGCTACATCCAGATACGCCGGACGAAGAGCAAATTTGTGATCCCTCCCAGGCGAGAATTTAATTCCACCTCTCCCTTGAAACGTCTGAAGTCACGTCAGTTCCCCCAAGCCTTGGTCAGTCCAAGTCTTCGGCCTCCCAGCTGGACCCACCCGTGGTTTTTTCTTTTAGTCCTCTCTTAAAATCTGTGATTCTCAGTCATCCAGGTCATCGTTATCCCAAAGGTGCTTTTTCACGAGGCAACTGGACTTTCTTGTTTTTCTTCTGAAGACGTTTCGCTTCTCATCCCAAGAAGCTTCTTCGGCTCTGACTGTATGGTGGGGAAGGGAAGAGTTGATACTCCTTGCAGACAGCTGGTCATTTGCCTCCTTTTAGAGCAGTGGTTCTCAACCTTTTTAATGCCGCGACCCCCAACCGGTCGTAAGTCGGGGACTAAACCGGTCGTAAGTCGAGGACTAAACCGGTCGTAAGTCGAGGACTACCCAACCGGTCGTAAGTCGAGGACTTTCCCTGCCCGGGAGTGCCGCGCATGCGTGGTTCCGCCCCCTTCACCGGCCGAGGCGTAGCTGGCAAGCGGCAGAGACGGAGCAGGCCGACCACCAGCTGGCCCAGCCCAAGGGAGGTAAGGCACCCGCCGGAAAAGGGGAAAAAAATGGCGGACAGCCTTGCTTGGCGACCCCCGTGAAATGGTCGATCGACCCCAAATGGGGTCGCGACCCATAGGTTGAGAACCGCTGTTTTAGAGAGTCCTTGAGGCCACTTGGAGGTTTGTCTACGTCCTCGGGGTCACTTGGCCTCAACGGCTCTCTA
Source organism: Protobothrops mucrosquamatus (assembly GCF_001527695.2). Taxonomy (NCBI): domain Eukaryota; kingdom Metazoa; phylum Chordata; class Lepidosauria; order Squamata; family Viperidae; genus Protobothrops; species Protobothrops mucrosquamatus. The sequence goes on along the minus strand of NW_015387201.1, from coordinate 481,710 downwards.
AAAGAAGGCAAATGACCAGCGGTCTGCAAGGAGTATCAGTCCTTCCCTTCCCCACCATACAGCCAGAGCTGAAGAAGCTTCTTGGGATGAGAAGCAAAAGTCTTCAGAAGAAAAACAAGAGAGTCCAGTTGCCTCGTGGAAAAGCATCTTTGGGATCCTCTCTTAAGACCCCTTCCCTCCTCCAGGCTGCTCCGCTCTCCTTCCTGCTTTCTTTAGTCAGAGCTCCCCTTTGACGCTCTTTCATCCTCCTGCTTGCATTGGTGCACCGTGACCCACTGCTCAGCCGCTTCAAGATGGGTAACAGGGAAACCGTCTCCAAACGCCGGGAAGAAATACGAGCAGCCCTTCCGCGCCTGGGCCACGGGGACAACCGCAGGAGAAGTCAATTAAAGCAACTCGGCTCTCGGCTGGAATTGATGACCTCAATAAGGTCGAGGATCCCAGCGGAGAGAGGGCGAGGACGCGGCCTTTGAAAGCGCCGCGGCTTCCCGAACAGGCATCGCTTTCAGCACACACACCGTAACGGCTTTTTTCGGGCCTCACGGGCGCCGTTCGGAAAGCCAGGCACGGTTCTGACGTCCGTCGCAGATGACTGGGCGGTTGGCGTCGAACGATCCCCAAGACATCTCGCCCTCCCCTTCTCCATCGGCTCTTCAGAAAAAAAATATATACATATTTCTGGATGGGAAGGTTGGGGAATTCCCATTCGCCCCCCCACACACACTTCTCGCCCCCCCCCCCATATATTGTTTTAAGAAAATTGGATGCAGCTGTGGCAGCTGAGGGCATTTGTTGTGTTTCCATTGCAACCATTGCTAAGCGTCGGCTTTGCCAAATGTGGAGCCAATAAAAACCTGAGCCATGGCACTCGGCTTGATGCTGCCATCTTATTTTGCCTGAAAATGTGATCTCCCCCTCCCCTTCCCCTTCCCCCCCCATACACACATCAAGCACTCTATGGAATTTTTGAAACGTGATCAAGATCCCAGCGAGTTTCCCGAACAATGTTCAGGGAGCAGCTGCCGCGGCTGTTCCCAAGTTGCTTTCATGAGCCAGACTTGGGGAAGTGGGGAGAGGTGGGGGCACTTCCTCCTGGCCCCTCCCCCTCCCAGCCTGGTTATCCAGCCTCCGGACAGAGAGCGCACCTGCATTTGATCCCATGCCCGGCTAAAATGAGCCGGGGGGGGGGGAGATAAATCTGGGTTTCCTCCCTTCCTTCTTTCTCTGGTCCCCCATCCTTCCTGCTGGCTTCTGCCGCCTTCAGCACCTCATGGGGGGGGGGCGAGGCAGGACCCCTTGTGATTCCTCTTGAGATGGCTTTTGTGAGAGGCTCGTGAACGTCCTTGGAGGCAGAAACACAGTCACAAGAAGCCAGGATGAGTTTGAGCCATGCTGGCCAGTTGCCAAGGTTCAAAGCAGCTCTTTTGCGTTGTCCTCTTCCTGGTTATTGCCGCATTTCGGTGGCTCTTTCTATGGGGGGCTTCACACTTACAGCCGTTCGTTTAGTGACGGTTCCAAGTCACAACGGCACTGAAAAAAGAGACTTAGGACCGTTTTTCGCCCTTCCCACCATTGCAGCATCCCCGTGATCACCTGATCAAAATTCGGGCCTTTGGCAACGGACTCGTCTTAACGACGGTTGCGGCGTCCCAGGGTCCTGTCATCCCCCTTGGGAAAGCCAGGCTGACTTAACAAGCGTGTCACTAACTCAACAACTGCGGCAATCCCCTCAACAAGTGTGGCGAGAAAGGTCGTCAAATGGGGCAAAATTCCCTTAACGGCTGCCTCGCTTAGCAACAGGAACGTCGGACTCGGTGGCGGTCGTACGTTGAGGACTACCTATATTTTAACCCGCTCAACACATTCGCCCCTTCCTGGAGGATTGATCCGTTTGCCAAGGCAGCCAGATTACCTTGGAGGCCGAGTCCCACGCCGCTCGTCTTCCCTCCGGCCGGGATCCACCCTCGCAAAGCTTAGCTGGTCCTTCTCCCTAATCCTGACCTGCTAAGCATGTTGTGTGAACATCGCCAGAGAAGGGGATTTCGACGCTAACTCGCCCAAGGGCACCTCGTATCTTTCCTCCTGCTAGCTTCATGTCAACCCTTGGCAAGGACAGCCTTCTTTCCCAAGGCTGCAGGGCCAGCTGGCTCTTGACAGCCACGGAGGATGTGCTTGTCCTTGGCAGCCTCTGATTACCTGTTTTGACTTGAGAAAGGGGGGGGCAGGCACACTGCCCCCTTGCAGCAGCAGCACCTCCCCCCCCCCCAAGAATCTCATCCAGCCAGCTAATCCACGTCCCTTCGCGGTCTCCAAACGAGATCCAGAAAACGACCTTGCGAGTAATTACTCACGGGTTGGCTGTTGTACATGACACCCCCCGACGAAATCTGACACGCAGCGCAAGGCGTTATCATTAATAAATGCTTTCCTCTTCCTCGTCCCTTTCACCCCTTCCCCAGGCTCTTCTCGCTCAGGGGAGGAAAAAAAAATTAATTAAGGCTTTCTTGATTAGGCATTTAATCAGTCCTTAAATCAATACAGATGGAGTCAATTAGTTGGGGGTTTTTTTTTCCCTTCTTTTTTTTTTTTGAACACTTGAATTGATACTTGATGCTACCGTGAAATGATGCATTGCTTTCTCCTCCCCCCCCCTTTTGTTCCTTCTGCTTGAATCTCAGCTGTTAGGCTGGAAGGAACAGAACCAGACTCGTTTCGGCCCCAAACTGCTGAACTGAACTCTTGAGTAGAGGGGTCTTTGGTCCTTCCATCTGAGACCGGATCAGTTGATGTGTTTATATTAATGGTCTCACCCTAACAAGCTTTGATCCATATTCCCTGCACTTACTGGCCAGCTCTTCCTTTCAGAAATAGAATAATAAGAGTTGGAAGGGACCTTGGAGGTCTTCTAGTCCAACCCCCTGCTCAGGCAGGAAACCCTACACCATTTCAGACAAAGGGCTGTCCAGTCTCTTCTTTAAAAACTTCCAGTGTTGGATCATTCACCGCTTCTGGAGGCAAGGAGTTCCACTGGTTAACTGTCCTCACTGTCAGGAAGTTTCTCCTTAGTTCTAGGTTGCTTCTCGCCTTGATAAGGAACGTTTCACTACTCCAGTTTGTTTAAGGAAGGGGTCAAGCCTCTAATTCACATCCTGTATTAAGCCCATCAGGCTACAAGCATACTGCGCATACTCCACAGCTACTACAGCGTCTATAGATGGAGTAGATAATCAACAACCCTACATACTTTGAGAAGAAGCCAGTTCCAAGCGGTATTCAAACCTGCTTTTTTTTTCTCCTCCTGCAGCTCAAGGGAAAGCTTTGCTTAAATAAAACCCAGTTGTATAAGAATGTGGAGAAACCTTGGAAAAAGAACATTTGGATAACCCCAAAGAATTTTGCTGCCTGAACTAGAACAGTGAATAATTCCTCACTATATCAAGGTGGATCAAACCAAAGAGAGCCAAGTTATTTTGGCACGCGAGGCAGGGGAAAAAAAAAACCAACCCCAAAAGACCTTTCTTTCTTCCCTGTCAGTCAAGATACAACCACATTATCTTCATTTCAAACAACGATAAAGATAATAGTTCTCTTTTGGACCCTTTCCTAGACCACCTGGAGCAATCCTCTTGTGGTTGGGCTGCGGTGAGACGCACACCCTGGTCTGACAGGGGCCGAAAGAACCTTCCAAAAAGAAGGCATGGTGTGTACTTCTCATCTTTCTTATCTGGATAAAGAACTGAAAATGTCAAGGGGGGGTGGGGACATGCTTTTTAAAAAAAGCAATTGGTACAAGTGTGGACGCTGCCAGTTGCCTCAACGGAAGTGTACAAGAAAGTAGCCAGTCATACTTTTCTCCATTTGTTCACCCATGAGCAACGCATGTTGTTTGCGGGTACCCATCTGCCATGTTCTTGTTTCTGAACCAAAAAAAAAAAAATACTTAACAAAAAATTGGATTTTTTTTGGTTTGCCCAATTGTTTGGGATCTTCAAAGGCAGCCTCCCTTCCTTCGCCTTTCTCAGTTATTTAGGAGGACGATGAGGATGTCCACCTTTAGTTTACCTTCTCAGAATAACAGAGTTGGAAGGGACTTCAGAGGTCTTCTAGTCCAGCCCCCTGCTCAAGCAGGAGATCCGACACCATTTCAGACAAACGATTATCCAATCTCCTCTTAAAAACCCCGCTCCACTGCTTAACTGTTCTCACTGTGAAGAAATTCCTCCTTTGCTCTAGGTTGCTTCTCTCCTTGATCAGTTTCCACCCGTTGTTTCTTCTTCTTGTCCTTCTTGTATTGCTGCTTCTCTCTTTCGGTCTCCATTGTTTCCCTTCACTGCCTTCTTTTTTTAGCACTAGCCAACCCTTGAAAGAAGTGGTTTTGAACCAGACTGGTTTCTTCTACACGTTCCGTCTGTTTGTCCTACACAGTGATCGTTGCACTTCTTACATTGTTTGTTGCAGATGACTCCTATTTTTCCTTCTTAGGCTGTCGGGTCTTTTGGTCTGCTTAGGACAGCGGTGGCGAACCTATGGCACGCGTGCCAGAGGCGGCACGCGGAGTCCTCTCTGTGGGCACGCGCCATCACCCCAGCACACGTGGTCTCTAAACGTTCGCCATCACTGGCCTAAGGCCAGCCAGCCTGGAGCTGCCATTGGGGAGCCCACCACCCCACCCGCCAGAGACCCCCTGGATCTCCCCCAACCCTGCCCTGCCCGGCTCCCACAGGTGTCCCTCCCCATAAGCAACATCGAGGTGGCCATGCCCACCCAGTCTGCCATGACTGGTGCAGCCACACCCACCCAGTGGCCACGGCCACCTAGTCTGCCACACCCGCTGTAGCTGCGCCCACCAAGTGGGCCACACCCACCTGACACCCAGCGATACATAAGTGGGTTTTGGGTTGCAGTTTGGGCACTCGGTCTCTAAGAGGTTCGCCATCACTGGCTTAGGATATTTTGGGTAGTGAAACATCTGCAGGAAAACAAGCCAGCTCAGAGAGCACCAAGGACCCCTAACTTCAGCTGAGTTACACGGACCCAGCCGACTCCGAAGAGCTGATTTCTGCTCTTCCTCACTGGATCCGAGAGCCCCCATCACGTCAATCATTCTTAAAATCTCTTCTTGGGAGTCTTGGGAATGAGGCCGAAGAGAGCTTGAAAGAATAGATGATAATGACCCTCTCTTTTGTTTTAAAGAAAAGAAACCCCTGCCTTTCTATGCTTTTCTTTTCAGGAAGGAAAGGGGGAGAAAAAAATAGCTTGAAAAATGAGTCCTGTCTTGTCTAAGCAAGGAATAATAAATAAAAGCAGGTGCGAAAGGTTGGAATCGAAAACAGATGGGTATGACGGATACGATCTGAGTCCCCCACCGCTTCGGTCTTTAATCCCTGTGGCTTAGTGGGAATACTTCCCCCCTGACGCAATGCAGAAATAATAAATGGAGCAACTCACGAGGAGTGGGGTTCTCTTAATGGCGGCGGATTGAGGAGCAGGGATTATTTGGTATTGGGGGGGGGGAATCGGTCTCAGTTGACCAGCTGCTCAACTCCTCTCGTTCGCTCAATCATTTTCCTATTGGACCTCTGGCTTCAGTCTCCCGATCCTTGGTGATGCCCGAGCTGGTGGAGGAAGGCTCCTTGTCAACGGAAGAAGATCCTCTCAAGCTCTTATCAAACCCTAGTGAGGCCACATCTGGAATACTGCAGCCAAGTTTGGTCACCATATCACAAAAAAGAGGCTGACAGTTTGGAAAAAATTCAGAGAAGATGATCCAAGGCCTGGAGACTTAAACATACGAAGAACGGCTGCGGGACTTGGGTTTGGCTAGTCTAAAGAAAAAAAGAAACAGGGGAGACATGATAGCAGTGTTCCAATATTTGAGGGGCTGCCACAAAGAAGAAGGGGTCACGTTATTCACCAAAGCACCAGAGGGAAGGACGAGAAACAACGGTTGGAAACTCATCAAGGAGAGAAGCAACCTGGAATTAAAGGAGAAACTTCCTGACCGTGAGGACAATTAATTTCTTGCCTCCAGAAATCGTGGGTGCTCCATCACTGGAAATTTTTAAGAAGAGACTAGACAGTCACTTGTCTGAGATGGTCTAGGTTCTCCTGCTCGAGCGGGGGGCTGGACTAGAAGACCTCCAAGGTCCCTTCCAGCTCTATTCTATTCTTCCTTAGGATGAACACTTGTTGAGTATAAAGGCTGGCTTGGTGCCGCATGCTGTCCAAAATCAGCCTGCTTGGTTGTTTGTTTGGTGGATTGCAGGAACCTAACCACGCATTTCGCCTGTCAAGTGAACTGGACCGTGGTGTGAAGCATCAGATAATTCCATTTGATCGTATTCTCGTGCTTCAGTAACTTGGATTTAAGGTTAATGGGTCTTGGATGAACTCAACGTCAGGATGTTTTACCTCTGAACAAACTTGCACGGCGAAACCTTGGCGCTCTGCAAGTCCGAACATTGAATTGGAGACTTTATACCCCCCGCACACACACACACACCTTTATACCTCCCCCAGATCTGAGTACTTTTTGTGTGAAACGCCTCTGGATTTGAATCTGGCACGATTTCACTAAAAGGGAGAGTTAGTTGGCTTTGCATGTAAAATAAGTACTTGGCTAACTCCGTGAAAGGAAAGCAATTTAGTTTCTTTAAAGGTTCTTTTCAAAGGAGTTGAAAAGTAAGCGGTGCGGCATAATAAAACCCTGCATTAATCCTAGCCTATAAGTCCGATTCAGGCAGCTAAATATTCCTATTGCCGTCATCTCTGCCTGGAAGGGACCACTCCTTTCTGAATGCTATCCAGGGTAATGGAAAGAATAAACCTGCTTCGGAAGAAACGTTAATCCCGCAGAAGGGAAAATGGAGCATTAACTGGCGAGAGAGGCCGAATCCGTTCTATGGGCCCAGCTGATTCTTGGGCCGCAGAGCTTACACTTACAATAGTCTTCAATAGGCTGAATTATAATGCAGCAAAATGTTCCTATTGGGAGGATTTGCCAAGATCAAAACCACTTCCTATGGCACCCCTCCAACTTCCTTTTTGTTTCTTGGTGTATTTACTTTCTGACTTACCCCATCAAAATTTACCGAGGCACTTCCAACGGATTCCTGTGTAAAAACCCAATTTTCTGATGGGGACCCCCTGGAACGTTCCCAGAACAAATTATCCAGCTGAAAACACAGTTGTAATTTAGGCACCGTGTTCCTATTTATTAGTTTCAGCAGCAACTAATAAATAGAGCGGTCTTTGGAAGTCCTACAGCAGAGTTAAAAGAAGGCCTGTTCTAAGTATGAATCTTATCTTCCGTATATTATTTGCTTACGTCATTTCCCTCTCGCTTTCCATTGACAAATGTCAAAACAATGGCCCATAGAACTTCGCTTTTTAATAAATAGGAAAGCTGCTTCAAGCGATCCAACCAGCAGGGAATAAAAGCTGGAGGAGAAAGACAACAATTGGCTGCAATCATTTTCAGCAGAAAACGGTTCATCTTGGAGATCCCGCTAAATTCCCAGGGATGGTCTGCTACCAAAGAGAAGGGTCACTTTGAATATGGATGACCTTCACAATCTCATCAGTGGACATCATCCGTACAACATGGACATTTGAGCAGGCCTATAGAGGAAATTTCCCAGTCCAAAACTATTGACCTATGAGGTCAATAAGTCTAAAACTTTGGGCTTTCTAGGTCAGGCACACCAACAACCACTTGTGTTTTTCTGTGTCCTTGTCGTAACTCAAAATGAGACCTTTGCACTTCAGTAGAGGCATTTCCAGAGGTCAACATTTTCCAAATTTCCGCAAAGAACGTTTTATATTCCTTTTCTCTTTCCCCTCTCTCTCCAATGACCCCAACTCGAGATCCAGATCGTTGAATCTAAAGAGTATTGAAAATAAGAGAATAACAGAGTTGAAAGGGGTCTCAGAGATCTTCTTGTCTTCTTGAGCAGGGGACCCTTATGCCATTTCAGACAAATGGTTGTCCAATCTCTTCTTAAAGTGATGGAGCACTCACAGCTTCTGAAGGCAACTGTGAGGAAATTTCTCCTCAGTTCTAGGTTGCTTCTCTCCTTGATTAGTTTCCATCCATTGCTTCTTGTCCTGCCTTCTTCAGGTGACTTTGGAGAATAGCTTGACTCCCTCTTCTTTTGTGGCAGCCCCTCAAATGATGGAAGGCTGCTGTTATGTCACTCCTGGTCCTTCTCTTCATTAAACTAGACATTCCCCAGTTGCTACCACCGTTCTTCCTATGTTTTAGTCTTCCGTCCCCTAATCAAAATAGAGAAAGAGATTAATTTTCTCCATCAACTCCCCATTATAAAGCCTTAGTCTCTCAGGCAATTGAGAAGCAAGCAAAAAAAATAATCTTTTTTTTTAAAAAAGAAATAAATAAATCCCATTCTGTTTATAAGAGCGTGTCTGCCGGTGCATCCAGCAAGCCCTGTGAAGTCATTTATTTGTGTTCTCAAAGTTGAGAGAGAAAGAAGCAGATGCTTTGTTTAATTGTTCTCATTCTCTAGCTTTTCATGAATAAGGACACTTGAAAGCCTCGTTATCCCTCGACGCGAGGAGCAGAGTACAAAGGTCCTCGGCCGCTGTTTTTTTGGGGGAAAATGAAATTCCATAGCCAGTACAATCTGAGAGTCCGTTTATAAATCGCCAAGTAACAACGAGGCCGACACTTTTGGTCCTTCTGTTACCTGAGTGAATGTGTTTGAACCAATTTCTCCCAGCGGGTCTCCTTCACAGGATTCTGATGAAGTTTAATAATAATAATAATAATACAAAAAAAGTCAAATCGTTGAGAGGTAGATCAATAGACGCAATTTGGGGGGGGACCTAAGGATTTTGTTTATTTTTAATCCTCCCCTTTACACTCCACTAATCCACATCGCTTTTGAACTCTTCTCGTTTCGTATTTATTATTTTTAGACCCCCAGAGGGTCTGTTTGTTTAAAATAAAATACAGAAAAAAGCACTTTCATATAACTTTTATTTCTTCTAACGTTGGTGAAGGGTGAAGCCTGGGTTATTCTTAGTGCTAAATTATTTATCTTCGTTCCTTTGCTAGGCAGGATTTCTGAGTTTTATATGTGTCCCCTGGGAGGCCAGCAGAGCCTGTTCCTCACCTCCTGGTTACCCTCTTCACCTTCGCAAAAATCGGGCAAAGGGCCGTGCCAAGAAAGGCCGAATAAATATTCAATATTTGCTCCCTCCCAATAAGCAAGCAAGCGAAACGCTCGGCTCTGTCAGGGAAGCCCCAAGGGGGTTCCTCACATTTACTGCCCAGAAAGCAAGATATCATTACCTGGAGGGTAATTGCCATCGCCTTTAATGGGATTACTTCCAAGTAAATACATGAAATTTTCATCATTATCATCATCATCATCATCATTTTAGCCATTGTCTACCCACTGCAGGAGGAAGGCCTGTTCTGCCTGTTTCCAACCAAGACGGTCCTTTGCCAACTGGGCCCGCCATACTTGCTGATGTGGTCGCTCCACCTTGTTTTAAGTCGTGGGCGCTTTACACTTTTTATACTCTTGGAAGCCTAGTCTTACACAACGACAATATTCCTGGACTGATTTCCAAAGCAGTCACACTTCCTTTGCCTCTTCTAGGTCAAGAATAGCCCCCGAAGGATGGAAGTCCAGGATGAACGAAAGTTCGCCGAACATCACATCACCTGCACCAGGTAAGATTTCCCTGCTTTTACCTCATTTTTGTGTAGTTGCAGCTGTCGGGGCCGGAAGTTTAAAAAAGGACCCAATGTTCCTCGGTTTAAAAAAAACACACACCCTTTTTTTATCAACACAAGGCTCCTCTAGGGCTGTGTTTCCCAACTTGGTGGCTTTAAGACGGGCGGACTGAATTCTGGGAATTGAAGTCCACACATTAGGGAGAGGTTGCCAGCTTGGGAAAGGCCTGAATAACGCATTTAAGGGCTCAATCAGAAGAATGGGAAGTTACAGGTTGACTTAAGATCACAATTGCACCGGAGTTCCAGTCGTAAGTCACAGAGGGCATAAGTTGAAGCACCACATGGCCAGATCTGATGTTTCACTGTGGTTATTGAGCAAATCCTGTAATTGTAACTGAATCCTCTTGGGGTATTTTTTGCCGTTAAACGACTGCTTATAAGTCGAGGACTCAATGTGTACCCTGCAGGGCTTCTCGTCCCCCCTGGACTTGCAGAGACAAATGCACACAAATAACACCCTCGCAGGATTTGCACGCAGAGCATCCTTCTATTCTCTTTGGGCAGGGCTCCCATCTGTGCTTCTCCTGATCAGAGCAAAGGAAGGCTGACTCTGTTTGAGAGCTTTCTCTTTCCCCGTTGAGAGACATCGGATAATCCCTTTTCCCATCGCTCCGTAAATGCCCTCCGATAATTCCAGCACCTCTCAAAAGGTCATTAGCAAGAGAGGGGCCTTATTCCGCGCACGTTCTCTGCCCTTCAGATTCTCGGTGATAGCGAATTTCATCAACACCTTTCTCCCACCCTCCTTTAATTGCAGCCATTTTTCCTTTTTATGTTGCCGATACCATCTTCACTATCTACTGGTGGCGTTCGTTATAAGGGAGGGAAGAAGAAGGGGGAAAAGGACGCTGGATGTAGAATCTGTAGATCATTTTGAGGCCTTCCTTCTTAAGAGCACCCAAGAGTTTGCTTGTACAGCAAACGATGGGAATCAGTGGACAGTGGACTGACCTGTGGTTTTGGGGGACAGTGTGACATGGAGCCTTGTAGCCCCTGGCATTCTTGGCTCAACCCTGGTATAAAATGAAGTATGCCAAGAGAAAATCACAGACAGAAATTTGCACGGAAAGAGCGTATCTGATGGATAATCGTGTTTAAGATAGTAGATGTTACTAAATACTGTATACCTTCAGGGCGATTCCCGATATTAAGAAAAGGGGTACATTAAGGAATGCTGTGTTATTCATGTGTTGGTATACAAATCCTTTTTTCTTGTCTTTTTTTGAGTCAATGGACTTTGGGCCAGTCTCCTCCTAGTCTTCTGATGAATAGATTCTGCTCCCTGTTGACGTAACAGTTCTGGCTGGCTTGGGAATTGCTGATTCCCACTTCACCAGGATCAGTACTTCCAGTTTGCGGCTAAGAAAAGCATTTAACCACCAATTCCCGCAGAGACCACAAAGTTGGGGGGGTTTGCAAAAGGATTTTAGCACCCTCGTTTTGAGTGGAGAGAATGTGATGAGCAAGTGGGTGACAAGCAATGGTATGAATTATGTGTGAGGTTAAGCAGGCTACTCTGATGATACAGATTCCTGAGTTAAACCCGGGTTCTGGTTTTGAAATCCCAACTTCTAAATGTTCAAGGCAACATACAGTACATGCAAGTGTTTAAAAAGTAGTATCTCCCTCCCTCCCTCCCTCCCTCCCTCCCTTCCTTCCTTCCTTCCTTCCTTCCTTCCTTCCTTTCTGGCTGCGTATAGATAGCTGTGACTTGACGTTCTTTCTCTCCCTGTTTTTTAAATGTCAGTCTTTCTTTGGAACAGATGGGTGGGAAAGTAAGGGAGAGGAAGGCTTACTGCAGAATGGGAGGTGAAACGAGAGAAAGAAAGAAAGAAAGAAAGAAAGAAAAGAAAGAAAGAAAGAAAGAAAGAAAGAAAGAAAGAAAGAAAGAAAGAAAGAAAGAAAGAAAGAAAGAAAGACACAGTCAGATTGGAAGGCACCATAGCTTCACTCCGGGTCTTGTTCCAGGAGCCTTCTGTAGAGAGCTGGGTCTTCACACAATGTGTCCAAAGTAGGAATCATTTGTGCTTCAAACAAGAGCTCTGAGTGGATTCGTCTCAGGATCCATTAGTTTGTTATCTCGGCTGTCCACGGTCTTCCCAGGAGTTTTCCAACCCCAAAGTTCAAAAGTGTACTCTACTGAATATACCGCACAGCAAATCCATCTGTGCCTCCGGGTAACTGTGTCATCAGTTCATAAGTAGGTCTTTTGGTACAGATGTTTACCTTCCCAAGACACGAGGAACTGCGCACGCCTCACATTCCTTGGAAACCGAGACCTCTGAAAATCGGAGCTTTTAGGACTGCGGCCAAATCAGCTCCTCCCCACGACAACTAATCTCCGTTGAGCAATTCCATGTGCGCTTTTCTCTGTTCGATCGGGGCCTTGGGTCAGGCTGGGCTTTCACGTGGAGCACAAGGGCAGAATCTTCCCAAACTTGCAGAGGTACCTCTTTTGCAATTTCACCCGCCGAGACTAAAGAAGAAGAAGAAGAAAAAAATATATATCTCCTGGAACGTTTTCCCCTTTGGAATTCAGGGGCTGCTAACCCAAGCATCCTGGCCCCAATCCAGCTGCGTAATAGCAGTGTTGGGATTTGTTCCTTCGCCGTGGAAAACGGCAACTCTGATGGTCGAAGGCCCGCCAGGATAGACGAGGAGCAGTCTTTGGGCTGACTGAATTTGTTGGTAACATTTGCTTTCAAAAAAAGTCTCCACGTTCAACAAGAGCCAAGCCAGGAATGAGGAAGTTGATGACCTAATGCTACTGCTATTCGTATGAATTATGCCAGTGGTCCCCAACCGTGGCAGCTTAGCAGCCCAGCTTGGGGGGGAAGAGGGGAACTGGACTGCGTGAGCGATGGGCCAAGTTGAGTTGCATGCATGCACATGCACAGCCCGCCATTCGCACATCCCAATTCCGAATAGGCCATAACAGTGAGCCGTAGCCCAGGGCTTCAGGACCCCTGAACTATGCAGTGTGCATTCATTGTATGCGATACTTTCTATTCACAATTTTCTTTACAATCTTCAAACGTGACCTGGCCATGTTGGGCCTGTTTGTTCTTCCTCTTGAGGGAATCTCAGGATTGTGAGAAGAGAAAACGGTCCTTTCCCAAGGACCCATTAGTTATCCGTGTCCAAAGGCTTCGAGTTGCTCGGGGGTGGGTTTTGCCTGCTTGAGAACTTCACTGGAAAGGGAAACCCACCTGGAACAGAAAACCCTATTTTATTAGTCGAGTGATATATATATATATAACCTTGCAGGCTGCGATGCGGAAGGTGGCCTCCCACAAGCTGTTCAAAGCCGAAAGGCCACCTTCGGTCTGAAAAACATGGACAGGGATAAAGTGTTCTTGTTTTCCCCCCCTCCCCCCCCTGTGCCTTTTGGGTCACCTTGCCTTGTGCATGTCTCATTCCGGGGGCAAGGCAGGGCGGCGGAATAGATGCCCATCTCCCGGAGCAGGCGGGAGAGAGCCAGCCGCGTGGAGACTGTTTGGAATCCAAGCTGGGAATCCACGTTGGGTGTGCTGTGGATGCAAAATGTCTCCTTCGCCCTATTGCGTTCGAAAACCTGCGGCCAGCTAAGCAAGACAAGGCCGTGCTTTGCGCCTTCAATGAAAAAGGCACGGATTTTTTCGATAATCAATTAGATTTTCACTCAGGTGGGGAAACGCATTGCAGCCCCCCCCCCCGAGCGTGCTGGAGAGGCCTGATCCGTGCTTGCCAGCCCTCCGTGTCAAATCGCCGTGGTTTGTCCGGGAAGCGTCCTCCCGGGCCCCATTCCGTAGCCTGCTTTAGGGTAACCGTTAATCCAGACCCCTCGGTTAATTCCCAGCTTCCCTTTCTATCTTTCAGGCGAGTATGTAATTACGGTTCGCGAAGTGACATCACCTCCGTTTCTAGGCCAAGTTCTCCCACCTGTTTTCAAGCTTTTAAGAGTCCTGCCAAAGAAAGAGATAGTTATGGGTTCCGGTAAAGAAATTCAGAAAGATCTTGACAGTTAAAGGGGGAGGAAATTGATGGACCGCAACCAAGCTCCCCCTCACTCCCCCACCGAACTCAGGGGGATATATATATATATACATGTATATACATATATATGCCCTTTGCTGACCTGGGAATTATTCATCCAATTTCACCTCTCCACAACGTCTTTCTCTCCCTGAAAGAGGATCTTCAGCCTGGGAACCAAACAGCAAAGAAACACAACCCAGCCATCTGTTTTATCATTTCTTCCAGCCAACATTCATTTCGACGAACTCTAGATATTTAATTTTCCGTCGACAGAGGCCAAGCCTTCAGTCCCTCTGGCATCTGCGTATCATGACTTTCTATATCAAAATGGACTTTGCGCGTACAACCACAACAACAACAACCCCCCCCCAAAAAACCCCAACCCTTATACAAGCGAGGGAGTTTGTGCAACGGTTCACCAAGATGATCCGGGCGACGTTGTCGAAGCTGATGAATCGGCCGGATCGTCTGATGACTGAAAACGCACCTCATAAATCGTATTCATTAATTGGCCGATGGCCCGTTTGCGACTGGATCGTTCTCGCTTTGCTTTCGTGGAAAGGGACTCTTCTCCAGCACATTAAGAAATAAAATAGAACACGTTTAAAATTCCCCCGCCGCGAGCCGAAAAGGGGCCTGCTGCCTTGAAAAGCGTCTTCCGAAGCCCGGTTGCTTATTTGCAAATAAAACCTAAGTGGGACAGGCCAGCAAGGAGGAAAGCTGGAAGTGGGGGCGGAGGAAGAGGGAGCGGATCTGTTGGAAACCCAATTCTGCCTGGTGGCCACTGGGATTGGAGACATGTGGGTTGAGCTAGTCTCCCCTAGATAGGTTGGGCCTCTTTCCCCTAGAAGGCCTTAGCATTGCCGACTAGGGGGGTTCTGGGAAATCTCTTTGAAGGGCACCGTTGTCTTGGAAGCCCTGCCTCCTTCATGAGTCAGATACACCAGTCTGCAGAAGGGGCCCTCTCTTGTCTTCTTTTGTGGGCTAAAAAAGATGGGCTATCGTTTTTTAGATATATCCAATTAATACCAAGAAAACTTGGTCCAGGCATGGCTTAATCTGACCACTGCTTTTGGGAGTATTCTGTTTCTGAATGCAGTGACAGAGCAGGAGGAGTGACACTGCTTTCACGTCTACACTCTGGGCCCTGCAGAAACATCTTGCTAGCCACAGTGAATTAGATGTCCAGAAAGATATAAACATTGAGATGTATAATTTATCTTCCTTCCTTCCATCCTTCCTTCCTTCCTTCTTGCCTTCTCTCTCTCTCCTTTTCTTCCTCCCTTCCTTCCTTCCTTCCTTCTTGCTTTCTCTCTCTCCCCTTTCTTCTTTCCTTCCTTCCTTCCTTCCTTCCTTCCTTCCTTCCTTCCTTCCTTCCTTCCTTCCTTCTTGCCTTCTCTCTCTCTCCTTTTCTTCCTCCCTTCCTTCCTTCCTTCCTTCTTGCTTTCTCTCTCTCCCCTTTCTTCTTTCCTTCCTTCCTTCCTTCCTTCCTTCCTTCTTGCTTTCTCTCTCTCCTTCCTTCCTTCCTTCCTTCCTTCCTTCTTGCTTTCTCTCTCTCTCTCCTTTCCTTGCTTCCTTCCTTCCTGCTTTCTCTCTCTTCTTTCCTTCCTTCCTTCTTGCTTTCTCTCTCTCTCCTTTCCTTCCTTCCTTCCTTTCCTTCCTTCCTTCTTGCTTTCTCTCTCTCTCCTTTCCTTCTTTCCTTCCTTCCTTTCTTCCTTCTTTTCTTTCCTTCCTTGTTGCTTTCTCTCTCTCCTTTCTTTCCTTCCTTCCTTCTTTCCTTCCCTCCCGCTCTCCCACCTTCCTTCCTCTTGAGCAATCCACAAGTCTTCATATTTCTTTTTGCAAATTTTAAAATTTTCAAACGGAGAAGAAAAGGTTTGTCAGCTTCACAAGACTTCTTCTGCAGGATTCAGGAATGCAGAACGGAAGCCAACTCCATTCACGCCCTTCAGTTGCCACAAAAGAAGAGCCGATAAAAAAACAGCAAGCCTTCCTTGGCAAGAGAGGGAGTTTATCCCACCTCCCATAATGCCATGGGGCAACCTGTGGGCTGTGAGCATTAATAGGTGGGCTTGCCTTTTATGGTTCCCCCCCTCTCCCCCCGCCTTGTGAGTTATTTGCCAGGGTGTTTGGGAAGAAAGGAACAGCTCCGATATTGCCTTGGTCGTCGCACATGTTTTTTTGGATTCTCCTGGCAACCAGGTTTGTGTGGTTCTCTGTTGTCAGTGTCTCCTGTCGGAATACGCACGACTCGTCAGAAACAATGGATGTTTTAGGGAGAGGAAACTTAAAACCCCTGACTACAAGGTGAAATATGCCGAAAAAAACATGGGGGAGAGTATCAAGAGGTCTGGGGCATGTCCCAGTCTGTAACTTTTCTTAACTACATCAGAGTAGACGCTGCAATCTGGGTTCCTTTTTTGTAAAAAAGAACATGGGAGATAATTGCCTAAGCATTGGTATTTCTGTCCCTCCCCCAGGAAAACAGTCCTAATAGCCCAATCATCACTTGATTTTTGTTTGAAATTTAAATCCGGCCCCACTACAGTCCGTTGTTGTGTAGTACAATGGCAGAGGCGGATGAAATTAAGGGGACGTGTGGCCTCACAGATTTTGCTCGAGTGTTTGATGACTATTGATCCTGGACGCTTGCGTGGGGTGGCTTATTTTAGGATTTGGGGCAGTAAAAATGGGAAAGACACGGAAAGTAACATCCGCGCAGAAAGAAAAGAGAGGACCTAGAAATGCCTGGATGTTAACTGACTATCACTCCTTCGCACTCTTTCTCTTTCCCTTCTTTTGGTCCTCTCCCCCAGCTCTTTAGCCTCTCCTCCATATCCTGTCTTAGCTCTGCTTACTCAATACAATAAGGGCTGGGCATGAGCTTAAATCCTTTGCCCCACATCCTAACCAGTTGCTTCTTTCCCATGGACCCCTGGCGGTCATGACAGACGAGAGCCGCTCTCCTGCTGGGATTAAAATGCAGATCCGCTGGCAACGATCCCTTAGAAGATCTCTTTGAAGCCCTGCCAGTCATTAAAATGCTACTCTTGCTTTCTTCCTTGGCCCTCTTCCTCCTTGTTCCCATCTTTTCCAACCGGACAGGATACAAACAGAGGCAAGCCTTTTTCTTTTTCTTTTTTTTTATCCCTGTGACACAAGTTACACAAAGCCAGCACGATGGTGGCTTTCCTAAAAGCTGGCAGGCAGGAGAGATTGTCCTGTAAAATTGCCCTGAACGCGTGGGGAAGAAACCTGCAAAAAGAAAAACATTTTGAGAAAAAAGAGGTAGAAAGCAAAAGCCCTTAATGCTGTACAGGGAGGATTGTGTAAGCAGAAGACCTCCAACGACCGACAACTCTTTTCCCACTTCGTCACAAAACCCGGCGCAACAACTCCAGATTCTTTTTTCTGGGAATTTCACCCCTCTCTTGGGGCGCAGTGGGTTGGAGAAACAAATGAGAGTTTTTCGGTCTGCCCTTAAGGAAATTAAAAATTTGCCACAGAGAGGCAGGAGAGATCAGTAACGGGCATCAATTCATAAGAAGAGAAGGGATATTTAAAAACTAGTAAACAAAGTGTTCCAAAGCAAAAAAAAAAAAAAATTAAAAATGACACCGCTTGTATCTGTGTGCATGTCTGTGTGTGCTTCCTGCATGGCAAAGCTTTTTGTCTCTTAAGTAGCACATGGACACTGTGGTTGCTATGGTAAGGTACATAGGCTTTACAAAAAAAAATTATAAGCACTATAAATAGGCATCTATTTTCTTGGCCAGGAACAGAAGTGAGAAATGTTAGTTAAGCAGGTGCTCCGGCAGTCAGAAATTATGAAAGGGTAAGACGGCTGTTTACCAAAGCCAGTGATATTGGACCGTGGGTTTGTCAGCTGATGCTGTTCCGATAGAAGGTCCACCAAAGAAACCAATGTGTGACGGTCACACATTGATGCTGAGACTCTAGAAAGAGTGCAGAGAAGAGCAACAAAGATGATCAGGGGGCTGGAAGCTAAAATATGTGAAGAACAGTTGATGGAATTGGGCATGCCTAGTTTAATGAGAAGAAGGTCTGGGCGGGACATGACAGCAGCCTTCCACTATTTAAGGGGCTGTCACAGAAAAGAGGGGGTCAACCTAATCTCCAAAGCACCTGAAGGCGGAACAAGGAGTAATGGGTTCGGAAGATCCTTAAAGCAAAATCCAATCTAGAACTAAGGAGAAACTTCCTGACCGCGAGAACAATTAACCAGTGGAACGGCTTGCCTCCAGAAGTTGTGGGTGCTCCATCACTGGAGGTTTTCAAGAAGAGACTGGACAACCCTTTGTCCAGAATGGAATAGGGTCCCCTGCTCAAACAGAGAGGGTTAGACTAGAAGATCTCCAACGTCCCTTCCAACTCTGATATTCTATGTTGTGCTCGTGATTTAGGTGAAAGGTTATTTATTTATTTATTTATTTATTGTCTTGGCGGGTTTCTCCGACAAGCGGGAAGCAGCTGAAGAGTTTGTATTGAAGACAAGCTAAAGACGCCTAACAGATAGGATCATTTCATATTTTGCTTCACTTCCTCCCCTTTGGGGGACTTTTGCCTCTTCCGTGGTTTGGTGGGAGACTCGGTTGAGGCATTAAAAAACCAGGAGATCCCCCCCCCGCAGCATTCCAGCTAGGAAGCGAACAGCAAAGGTGGATTTCAAATTATTTTAATGCTGTAAAACAGTGGTTCGCTCATTGATTGCACTTTGCACTTTGCAAGCCACACAACATGCTGAGCTGAAAACTAAATTGCCCAGAGGCTTAGTGGTGTATGCAAAATCAACCAACTACGTACTCAGACACACACAAAAAGTCTGATTATCCCCTGTTCTGCCGATGGTTCACAATTTGAATGAATAACAGAGTTGGAAGGGACCTTGTTGAGGTCTTCTAGTCCAACCCCCTGCTCAAGTAGGGAAACCCTATATCATTTCAGGCAAGTGACTGTGTAATCCCTTCTTAAAAACCTCCATTGTTGGACCTCTGAAGGTTTTTTTAAGTAGAGGTTGAATTGGTCCAAATGCCGAACACGGATCCAATAGGGCAGATCAAGAGAGTCGGTTGACACCTAAAAACCACTCATAACCCTATTGTTCATGGGACATGTAGTCCAACTCCCCGCCTGCCCGTACGACGTTCACGAGGAAGGAAAATTAATCTCAAGATCCGCATCAAGAAGCATTGTTAGGCGCCCTGCCACGACTCTTATTAGTAGACCTGTCCAAAATCCATTTGGACTCCAGCCCCGTTGGGCTTTTCGACTTTTATCTTTATCTCGTCCCTTATTAATATTCAGATTCTTTCCTGGATTCGCATCCGGTTGCAAGTCGGTTCTTCGGCTCTGCCTCCTGGCCTCGGCCCAGCTCCTTCAATCTGACCTCGATCAGGTTCTGAAGTTCTTCGATTCAAACCGAGCGGAGAGGATCTGGCTGACATCTAAGCCAAAGGAGAATCCCCCCCCCCCCGCATTTCCAGGGACCACATACTGGGTTATAACAAAATTGCGTCAACCGCCTCAAAAGAAAGAAAGGGGGGGGGAAAGGCAGGGGAAACACATCACCAACCAATTCTGGAGCTCGTTCCAGTATCCGGGCAGAGATTTTGGAATCTGAATTCTTCGGCTATCATTCCGGGACCGATTCAGAGAGACGCCTCCTTTAAATCACATCCAAGCTAGGGCAACATCTGTAGAACATTTGAGAAAAGTATTTGCTACAGAAACATCAGCTTAAATCATTCCATCTCTCTTCTCTTCCCACCGTGGAAGACATTTATGAAAACAGTGGGACACTGAGGAGGGGGGGGGAGGCAGAGAAGGGAAATTGGGCGCAAAACGGGTGGGATTTTCTGCAAGAAAAAACATGTGGTGCTTTTAGGGCAGCTGTTTTATCCGTGAGAGGTTTGGAGCGAAAACACCACGAATTTTAGAAGGCCGAGTGGCCGTTTCTCTACGATTGACGCTGGCATTCTCTCTCTCTCTCGCTCCGAGACCAAATTTAGTCCCCGAGACTACAGGTAATCCTCGAGTTACAACTGCAATTGGGCCCAAAATTTCTGTTGTTAAGCGAAACGGTCATTAAGCGGGTTTTATGCCCCATTTTACGCCCTTCCTGATCCGATCTGTTAAGCGAATCCCTGCCATTGTAAAGTTAGTCACACAATTATTAAGTGAATCCGGATTCCCGATGGATTTTGCTGGTCAGAAGGTGGCCCGAAGGGGATCACGGGATCCCCCAGGGACGCTGCGACCGTCATAAATATGAACCAGTTGCCAAGCATCTGAATTTTGATCACGTGACCACGGGGATCCTGCAACGGTCGTAAGGATGAAAAACGATCCTAAGTCACGTTTTTCAGTGCTATTGTAAAGTTTTTTTTCGCCTTGTATATGTATACATTTGAAATAGACTGTAATGTTTTTCTGTGTCATATCTGTGTGTGTATGTGAGTATATGCATAATGGTATTTTTTTGAGAGCTGAATGCAATGAAATTTCATTTTAATATGTGATGATTAATGTACATTTAAAGTGAAAAAGTTCTATTTCTACCTACCCTCCTTCCTTCCTTCCTTCCTTCCTGTGTGTATGTGGGGCTATGCATAGTGTTGATTCTTACAGTTCTAGCAAATCCCCACTAGTTTTTGACTAGTTTCCTTTAAAACAAATACCAATTACAGCCCAACAGAATTATTAGTCACATATTTTGTCACGCTGAACCTTTTTGCCGCCAATGTAAATTTCCCAAATCTCAAAAAAAAAAAAAAAAAAAGAGGTGAAGATTTATTTATGCAAAAGGGGGGGAAAAACTTCCTCTTTTGGAGCACGAAGATCGTTTTCCATCTTTCTTTTTACAAAACTTTTATTTGTTCCGAACAAATAGTTTTAGCATGAATCAACAGGCTACAGCGGGGTGGTTTTTTTTTTTTTTTTAAATTATTATTATCAGACTCTGTTCCTGGAAAGATTGGCAAGAGTTTGTTTTCTTTTTGTGCTTTCGTAAGGGTTTGGCCTCCCCAAGAAATGTTGTTCAAAAGGATCGTATAATATTAACGTTTTGAATCAAAGAGACGGTTATATATCATACAACATGCTCTCCAGCAGTTCTGATTATACATTAATTATAATCCGTATAGAAGAACACCTGCAGAAGAGAACGAGACTTGGGATAAATTTTGCAACCTATTTGTCTTTGAGGGTGGGGGGGGTGGGAGAAAGTCCCCTCCCCATTTTTTGTCTTCTTAATTCTTCTTCCAAAAAAATATACTAGAGGGAGTAAAGGAAGAGTGGGAAGCCTAACCCAGCGTCCAAAAACCCATCAATTTAATCTCTTATGACTTTCCTTTCTCTGTCTCCGTCTTCTTGCCGTCTTCAGTTCTCAAGGTGGGAGCAAAAACTTTTTTTTTCTTTTCTTTTTTTTTCTTTTTGGCACTCCCTCCCTCTTGTCCTGCTCAAAAACCAAGGAATTACAGAAAAAAATAAGCCTTGCTTGCCAACATCAACCGTCCCTCGGGTGCCTTCTGCTTCGGAGACGGGAGGGGGAAATTCTTGGTTGGAGAGCTCCATTCCCAGGGACAGAAAGGGAAGTGTGGATAGATCAGGACCAACCTGTCCATTTTTATAGGATGGGGATTTTACCACACACTATTGCTCTACCTGCCCGTCCCCCCCCCAGCCCTCCACAACAGCCCTGCAAAACAGCAGTTGGTATATTGCATAATAGGTTTTTGCAAAGCCATCCATTCCCAGTGACTCAGATGAACTTAGCCATTCACTGGGAAAAACAACAACAAAAAAAAGCAAGATGGTTTTTTTTGGGGAAGAACAATATTTTATTTGGACGTTGCCGAGAGTGTTTTGGAGGTTGGGTGTGCGTATGTGTGTGCGGTACTTTCCCACCAGTTGCACAGCACACAGCGTTTCCACCTTACTGGCAAGGCTTGCTGGCAATGCTCAGAGTACAAAGCAGCTGTAAGGGGCAGTTTGGGATATGAAAATGCCCGGGGAATGAAAAATAGATCAGCCTGTTTCCTCTGCAAAATAGCTCTCCCCGCCCCAACAGTAGATTCAGACAGTAGATCTTCCTCAGCTGAAAGAAGCGATTCGTTTTTATAACTGCGTTATTATTATTATTTTTTAAAAAAAGGACAATGAAAGGGAGAACTGATACAAAGTTAAAAACAAACAAAATTCAAGCAATACAGGCAGTCCTCGACTTACGACGGTTCACTCAGTGATTGTTCGAAGTTACAGCGAGGCTGGAAAAAGGCCACGTCAAGGGGGGGAAAGATAGATCCACTTGACAGCTGTGTGACTGACTGAACATCTGCAGGGATCCACTTAAGGAATGTGGCAAGG
Organism: Protobothrops mucrosquamatus; assembly: GCF_001527695.2. Taxonomy (NCBI): domain Eukaryota; kingdom Metazoa; phylum Chordata; class Lepidosauria; order Squamata; family Viperidae; genus Protobothrops; species Protobothrops mucrosquamatus. Next base: position 459,542 of record NW_015387201.1, on the reverse strand, counting down.
AAGGTTGTAAAATGGGACAACGCTCATTTAACAAATGTTCCACTGAGGCAACATAAATTTTGGGCCCAGCTGTGGTTGTAAAAAGGGGAAAAATAGAAAATGCAACAAAGGAAGGAAAAATAGAAAAGAAAGAAAAAAACCATATAGTAAGCAACATATTAAGAGGAAGGAAGGAAGGAAGGGAAGGGAAGGAAGGAAGGAAGGAAGGAAGGAAGGAAGGAAGGAAGGAAGGAAGGAAGGAAGGAAGGAAGGAAAAATGAAAGACCACCTTGCTTTCACTGGGACCTTATTAACCAGACTCAAACACACACACACGCACAAAAACACAACGTGCCTCTTCAGGGACTATAATTTGGTGACTTTTTTTTGACTCCGTAAGCTGGAATGTCAGAAAAAGGGGGTTGCCTGGTTTTTCACTTATTACAATATCCTTTGGCTTTTCTTTGTTTTTTTTCTCTCTTTCTTTCTTTTTCTTTTTTTTAGACACACCCCTTACATTTTCCCAGAAGGTAGAAGGCATTTTCTAAACTCTCAAGTCTAAATCTGATCTATATATATTTTGGGAGTTGCCATGGATATTAATGGTTTTTTTGCATGTGGGTATTTTTTCCCCCCAAAAAAAATTAGTGGGAAGAGGGAGGGAGGGAGGACATGGAGAGGGGAAGGAAGGAAGGAAGGAAGAAAAGAAGGAAGGAAGGAAGGAAGGGAGGAAGGGATTTACATGTCATAGTTCTTATGCAATATGTCCTGGATCCATCTCTTTGCCTTTTCCTTTCCCACTGGCACTAGAATTAGGTGCATATTGGTGTCTGTGCATATCTGCACATCAGGGAAAGCTTGTTCAAAAAAAAAATATCACTCACATCCGGCTTGGCTTCCTTTTTCCCCGTTATATAAGCTCAGCTCTGGAAAAAAGGCATTTGGCTTGCCACATCTCTGAACCTTTCCCACCCAGTTGCCAAGCGGTGGGGAGAAGACGGGCGGGAGGGAGCAGAGGAGGCAAGTTCCCTCTTGTTTCAAACATCCTCGGATTGTTCCCATGGATTGCGTTAGCAACCCCGGTTCGCTCACTAACCTGCTTTTGGCAAGTGTTTTTTTTTCCTTTCTTCCTTTCTTCCTGACTCCTCCAGCTTGCGGTTCGGATTTTGGAAAAACAGCTTCTCCGCATTCTTACTCACCTGCGGTGAAATGCTGAGGCTGGTAAAAGGGGGGAGGGTGGGGGGGAGTCACTTTTTGCTGGATCAGCAGGAGATACTTCCTTGGGGGGGGGCAAGAATTCAAGGACATCTGCCAAAGGCCTGTCCTCCCCTCTTCTCCCTGCTTCTAACTGAAACCAAGTCTTAATGGTTGAGAATCCACGGTGGTGCTGGAGAAGGCTCCTGCGTGCTCCTTGGACTAACAAGCAACAGACACGTCCCAAGAAGGCAAAATCACAAAACTGCATCTGACTTATTTTGGTCCGGTCGGGCTGGGGAATTCACTGCAGCGTTCCAGTATCTCAGGGGCTGCCCCGAAGAAGAGGGAGTCAAGCTATTCTCCAAAGCACCAGAAAGGCAGGACAAGAAGCAACGGATGGAAACTAACCAAGGAGAGAAGCAACCTAGAACTAAGGAGGAATTTCCTGACGGTGAGCACAATTAACCAGTGGAACAATCTGCCTCCCAGAAGCTGTGGATGCTCCAACGAACTGTTATAAGTCAAGGACTACCCACAGGCGACTGTAGGGGGCTTACAAGTCATTCCATACAAATAACCATCTAAAACAGGGCTAATCCAACCTGGGCCCCTTCTTTAAGACTTGTGGACTTCAACTCCCAGAATTCCCCCTGCCAGCATGAGCCAGACAGAGTTGAAAGAGCCGCTCGGCTTTCCATCCTGGGAGATGCACTTGAGGCCTGACGGCTAATGGTGCACCTGACTGAAGAAAAAAAAGACTGTCGCTTCCACACTTCTTCCTATTTCCCATTTCAAGAGAGCGTCGCCCCCTCCCCGAGATTGAGGAGGGGGCTCGGAGGGGGCTCGGAGGGAAAAGAAACCCAGCCAGCATCTGCCAGCAGAAGTCCTGTGTCAGCAGACAGCACCAATTAAGTGCAGCCCGCACAACAGCTTAATTACCGATGAGACGGTTCTCCTGACAAAAGGGAGCCACGGCAGCGTGCCGTACGAAAGCTCCAGCCCTTGGGAAGGCGGAAGGGCAGAGGGAGCCGCGTTCTCACTCTGGGGCCTGGGGAAGTGGATCCCAGCGGAAGACAAAGACACACACAGACACACACACCGGTCTGAAGGGGATGGGACCACGAAGACAAAACGGCCGGCGCCCTCCTTTTTGAACGCCAAAAAAAAAGGGGGGATTTAGAATTGTCACTAAATAAGGAAGGCTTCCAGCGGGCGCCTCTCCATCTTCTTCTTAAATAGTTGTCTAATGTGAAGGGAGACGGTTCCTGCAAACAAATTGATAATCCATGCCTGGAAATGAGTACAGACAAGAAAGTCAATAACTTAAGCAGCCAAGTTTATGCTAGTCCTAAAACACTCGAGCGTCCTTCGTCCTTTCCTAAACGTAGCTACAGTAAATGCCTCCACACACACCCCAACCCCCCTTCTCAGCAGCAATTACTCCTGGGTAGATACAGCTCAAGTGGCATTACAAGGTTGTGTTCATTAATTGAAACACAACCACCAGTTTAGGTTTCTGTTGTTGAACATAGCCTAAAACATAGTTCTTCATTCTATTCTATTCTATTCTACTCTACTCTACTCTACTCTACTCTACTCTACTCTACTCTGTTCTATTCCTATTTTCTATTTTCTATTCTATTCTTATTTTCTATTCTATTCTATTCCTATTTTCTACTCTATTCCTATTTTCTATTCTATTCCATTCCATTCCATTCAGCCAAGGATAGTCCATGTAACATAAGGGTTAAATACCTAGTAAAGACATAGAGAAGAGAGAGCAAAAAATACAATCTATTCAATAAAATGCAATTGGAATTAGAAACAGGGCCCTGAGTTGCAGCCTTTTTTTTTTTTCAAAATGTACAAATGTTTCTGGGTATCATATCACTTAGATAGGTATAATGTCATTCAGTGGCCAGAAAACAAATCATGCAAGTGTGATCTCTGAAGGTCTCCTTTTGTTTTCCAAAGTGCAGTTTTAATTAATCAATTAATTTGGAATTAAATACCACTTTAAAAAAAGAATGAAAGTCATATGGGACGGAGGTTTGAAAAGCATCATCAAAGCAGTCGCCTGTCAGTGCGTTAATGGGGGCCAGTTCTTGGTCAGCAGATTAAAAACAACACAGCAGCAGATCTAACTGTGGCAGAAACGAAGGACAGGTGGAAAGGGGGGGAGGCATCAAAAAAAAAAAAAAGAATTTGCACGGTCCTTTACCCAAGAAAACTTTTGAAGACCTAGCAGTCCCTAGAATTCTGTCGCGACGGCAAAATTCTCGTCCTGGTTGAAATCCAGTAAGTGGCGACAATGGGCAATCTCAGGCGTTCTGCGGGCGTGGTACCAAGCTTGGTAAGACCTATGGAGACACTCCGATTCACTTTGAGACTCACCAGGTGTTTGGACCTGTCTTTCCCCTCTCCCAACTTACCTGCCAGGACCACAGTCGAGATAAAAAAATCAGAGGAGAATCGAGATAAGCCACCTTGAGAGGTTTCAAAGGAAGCACTAGGGTGAACACGAGCCCGCCCATCCTCATCTTCAATCAGAATAGAGCTGGGAGGGACCTTGGAGGTCTTCCAGCCCGACCCCATGCTCAAGCAGGAGACCCTATCCCATTTCACACAGGTGGCTGCCCAGTCTTTTCTTAAAAAGCTCCAGTGAGGACATACCTACAACGTCTGAAGGCCAGCTCTTCCACTGGTTAATTGTCCTCCCTGTTAGGAAGTTTCTCCTTAATTCCAGGTTGCTTCTCTCCTTGGTTAGTTTCCATCCCTTGTTTCTTGTCTTGCTTTCTGCTGCTTTAGAGAACAGGTTGACACCCCCCCTCCTCTTCTTTGGGGCCGCCCCTCAACTACGGGAAGACTGCTATCAGGTCCCACCCCCCCTGGTCCTTCTTTCCTCTAAATTAGCCATCCCCGATTCCTGCAACCCTTCTTCCTATGTTCTTGTCTCCAGGCCCTTAATCATCCTAGCGGATTCTTCCCAGGTCCTGTTTAGAGGATAATCTTCGGGGGAACTTAGAGTAAGTGACCCAAAGAGCTTCAACTTTTGCCCCAGCTTTCCCATTTCGGAGCAAGACAGACTTGGATCACCAGCAACCGAGACTGTCCCAGAAATCAAACCTGTCCTTTCCTTGTTAAAAAAAAAAAAAGAGATAGAGACAGAGAGAGAAAGAGATAGATAGATAGATAGATAGATGATAGCTAGATAGATAGATAGATAGATAGATGAGAGAGAGAGAGAGAGAGAGAGAGAGAGAGAGAGAGAAGGCTAGAACAGCAAGCTGTCGGCCAACACCGTTCCTTCCACAGCCGCGCAGGACAATTATAAGGAGCAGCAATCAAGACAATTCACACAGCTGGCACAACGCCTGGTTTCCGGATTCCGGCATCTGAGTCATTAACATTAGGAGGGCAAGGATGCTGCACAGAGAGGGAGGGAGGGAGGAAGAGGAAGGGCCGTCCTTTGGAACAAAAAGAGAGAGAGAAAAAATCCATCCATCCAGCAGAGGGAACATTGACTTTGAGGCCTTCTGGGAAGCTAGAGGCATCCACTGGGAGAAGAGAGAGCCTTGGCAAATCTCCGATGGCCATTCAGTTTCCTTTCCCATTCAAGAGTCAGCCTCTCCAGACTGAAATCAGCCGAGAGATGCCCGAGTCGTTTGATGTTTCTAAAACAAGAAAGAGGTCCTGGGTTGCCAAGGGTGGAAATGGCCGGAGAAGAAAGATGCTTTCAAGAGAGAAAGAGAGAGAGAGAGGCCGGGCAGACTGCCACGTGTTGACTTTCCTCCTGGACAAGAGAATCGTGCTAGACAAAGAAAAGAGGTGGCGGGGAGAAGAAGGTTCCAGATTTCAGTTCCTGGCCTCTTCTCTTAAAAGGACCGGGTCAAGAGGGGTGGCGAGCTTTTTTTTTCTGCCTGGGTAAAGCCCCCGGGGAGTCATTACCAGGCTGAGCTGGAAACTCCTGGGCCAGGGTGGAGAAATGGACTCGGGGAGAAGACAGCTTCCAGTACGCTGCTGGATCTATTCGTGGAGAAGGGCCAAGGATCAATGGCTGAGCATCTGTTCTGCCAGCAGGAGCTCCCAGCTTTCTAGCTAAAATCAGCGCGCGCCTTGTAGAGCCCAGCTAAGGGAAGGGAGAGAAGCTGGCAGAACATCTGCTCCAAGCAAGCAGCAGGAGGACTCAAGGAACACGGCTTCCTTGGCTAAAATACGGCCGAAATCCTGGCCTGATCAGAGCTTGGGGACAACCCTCTACACTACAGCCTGCTTTGGACTGGCCAGCCTCATCCACACAGGTTTCAGAGTTTCCGACGATCCCCAAAAGTTTTGGAACAAGCCGGAGCTGGGGTCAGACACCCCGGTTTAAGCTTTCAAGAATATGACAAAGAGCGGACAAACTCTCGGCTTCACAACAAGAAGAACGTCAGCGTGAGCATCGTCGTCTACCCACCAGCTGCTCCAGCCAGAATATGAGGTGTATTTAACCACACTGCCAAAATATGAAATGGGATAACAACAACAACGACGACAACAAAGGATCAGAAGAAAATTAAGAGGCCTTGCAGGCTGGTTCCCATCACCATCCTAAGCCGTACTGTGGACTGTCTCGTTGTTAGCTCGAGTGAATGAAGCTATTGGAATTTTTCCATCTGGGGTTTAATATTTTCTGTCTGGGCTTTGTCACCAAGCCGTGTTCCTTCTAACACATCTCCGTGGCTGCAAGTCTCTTCATTCCACCTGCCTCTTTTGTAAAGGACGGATGGTCTAGGACAGGGGTCTTCAAACTCGGCCCTTTCATGACTGGTGGACTTCAACTCCCAGAATTCCTCAGCCAATGTGCACATTGGCTGAGGAATTCTGGGAGCTGAAGTCCACAAGTCATCAAAGGGCCGAGTTTGAAGACCCTTGGTATATGAGATATTACAGACTGTGTGGTTTTCAGTAGAAACACACCTATTTAACGCACCTTTAAATTTCTTGGCCCCCTTTCCGAACGGAATCAGCTCCGTATTCTGCCCGCTGTTTCATTTGAAGGGGCAGTCGGACTATCCAAAGGAGAAAATGTAAATACATTTTTATTTTTTTTTATTTTTTACCTCTGAACGTTGGCATCGCCATTCCCCCCCCCCCCCTCTGCAAATGAGAAACATATGGCCTTGCAACTAGAATTAGCAATATTTGGAAGGAAATAGCTGAAGTCCTAAGACAAACAATATCTGCATGACTTCTGCAAAAATCCAATAATTTTCTTTATTAGAATGAACCAAGACCAGAGTGCCAATAAAAAGAATTGTGATAGGTGGTTCATTTCCTCGTAGCAAAAAAGAAAAAGAAAGTTAACCGGATTTGCAAGCCAACGAGGTCATCAATCTCTGGTTAAACCAGAGCTGGAACAGTCTTAGCTCCTTGGATACGTGCACGCATTTCGAACCAAGGGGGAAGTAAAAAGGAAGGAATTTCTTGGCGTAGAGTTTCAACTAGGCTCTGTAAAAAAATTGGGACCACTCACCCCACCCCTTTCCTGTCAAAAATCCCGCTCTGTTGATGTGAGACGATTAGCGATTCAAAGCGAGAAATTACACTGTGACTGCTGTGTTAATGTGGCAGTCTTCGATATTAAAAGGAAAAAAAACAAAAGGGAACCAAAATTTGGGAACTCTTCCTAGAGATTAGGCCAGGGGTCTTCAAACTTGGCCCTTTGATGACTGGTGGACTTCAACTCCCAGAATTCCTCAGCCAGCGTGATCTCATAAGCCTCAATCTGATATGCATCCACACAGCTACACACATACACGTAATTGTCTACTGCATTCTTGGACAATAGCTGCCTTTTGGGTGATATGCAGTTGTAGTTGTGTCCTTAAAGATTCAAATTTGGAAATAAGGCCTTCCTTCCTTCCTTCCTTCCTTCCTTCCTTCCTTCCTTCCTTCCTTCCTTCCTTCCGTTTTCTGAGATCAGGCCAAGTTGGCTCAGTGCTGCCACCAGCTGTGATGACCTTGGTATTGCTTCCTTGGTTCAAAAAGTAGGATCCGTTGATGATGATGATGATGATGAATTACAACCCCCAGCATCTCTCGCCTCCTGGAGGGTCCTAGAATTCTTCCCCACAAAGCCTTGCAGGATTCGATCAGCATCGACCTGGTCTCTTGAGAAATTGGAGCCCATTTGAGCCAACCTCTCATTGCTGGTCATCAGAGGCTGATGGAGAAGCCTAGATTGCTTCAGCCTTTCCCCAGATTCTGCTGGGATTATCACTTCCATAATTGACAGCCATCTGTCATAGTGGCTGGAATTTGGAGGGCTGACATATTAGTACATGTGGAAGACTTGACCTTAAGGATGTTGTTGTTGTTGTTGTTGTTGTTGTTTCTTCTTCTTCTTCTTCTTCTTCTTCTTCTTCTTCTTCTTCTTCTTCTTCTTCTTCTTCTTCTTCTTCTTCTTCTTCTTCTTCTTCTTCTTCTTCTTCTTCTTCTTCTTCTTCTTCTTCTTCTTCTTCTTCTTCTTCTCCTCCTCCTCCTCTTCCTCCTCCTCCTTCTCCTTCTTCATCCCTTCTCCTCCTCCTCCTTCTTCCTTCCTTCCTCCTCCTCCTGCTTCTTCCTCCTCTTCCTGCTTCTCCTTCTTCTTCATCCCTTCTCCTCCTCTTCTTCTCCTCCTCCTCCTTCATCTCTTCTTCTTTTCCTCTTCCTCCTCCTCCTCCTCCTCCATTTCAAAAATTAAGATAAAAGTCTGTGTGTTGTTGGGGGGGTGGTGGTGGTGGTGGAAAGAAACTCAGATCTTCTCCATCGCCCCGGCCTGCCTCTCCTTTTCATGTGGCTAAATTGCTTGATTAAGCCAGCCCTCCAAAGAGAAAGAAAGAGGACGAAAGAAGTGGGATTAGCTTTTTTTTCCAGCTCTCCCTAGCTAAATCTCCGGGGATCTATTATGGCGCAGAATGAGCAACTGCCTCTCATTCTGGGTTTGTTTGAAGCCATAATCCATTAATCTTCATCGTGCTGTTGGTTGCGTTGCCTCCCACGGCACTCCTTCCCTTCCAGGTGAGCTCCGAGCCTCGGGCTGGCTTGCCAGGGATCGCTGTCTGGGTGGCCAGCCGACCTCAAAAGAGCATCCACTTCCCCCCCCCCCCGTCCACGTTTACCCTCATCCCCCCCCCTCTTCTCACACTTAATATTTTCGCCTTTAAGATCTTCCCCTTGCCAACGATGCGATTCCAGCAAAGACTAAGGAAAGGATCCCTAACCGTCGCTTGTTTCCGAACGCATCCATTTCATCGGTCTTTTGGGGGGCTGGTTTTGGGGGACGCTCCCTTTTGCTTGTGCGAGCGTTGTGTTTGTGTGTTTCTGGTTCCTCCTCTGGCGACTTTCTTGGCAAAAGAAAAGGAAAAGGCGTTCTCGTAACCGCTGCCACCATATTATTGCGCCAGTTGAAAGCGCGGATTCGCCGCGGTTTTAGGAGATGCAAAGCAAAAAGCTGGCGTAAATGCCGGTTTCTCGTACACGGGGTGGGAAGAAGAGGAGAAGTAACTTCCTGATTGCATTAACTTGTGGGGGGGGAGGCATTTTAAACTGGGGCCCCCCAGTGAACATGATGAGGAAATCTGGCTTGGGAAGGGCGTCATCTTTGGAAGAGGGTGTTTTCCATTTTTATTTTTATTTTTTGTCTTTTATTTTAACGGTGTTATGGCTGCCATCGGCATCCCTAATGCTTCCCATGTGTGCCTTTGACTCAAACCATTCGGAGGACGGCAGCACAAATGGCTTCCAGCAAGTGCAGTTGGGATGGTGGAGGCGGGGGGGGGGGGGCAGAGAGGAAGATGATGAAAATGGTGATTTATGGAACGTGTACGCCAGAGAATCACCTCTACTCTTCCCAGTTTGCCACGACCTCAGTTAACACGCAATCAGCCATGCTAAAAAAAAAACAAAAAAACCCCTATAACAGAAAATAAACTGAGATCAGAAAATAAACTTAGATCAATTTCAAGGCAAGATCAAAAAGCATCAAAGACCAATTGAAAGAGCCGTAGCTTGAAGCCCTTTCTAAAAAGGCCATTTTCAAAGCTCTGGGCCATCGTCTCTGAACTTTGGGAATGTAAAGATGGGTGGACTTCAACTCCCAGGATGCCCCAGCCAGTGAGGAATTCTGGGAGTTGAAGTCCACCCGTCTTAAAGTTCCCAAGGTTCAGAAACATTGCTCTGGGCTGCCATATTCTAAAGTTTCGCCTTACAGGAAGTCAACACTGTGTTGTGTCGCCATCAAATTGGGAAACAGACCCCCACAGAAATGCTAGTTTGTTGTTGCAGAATACAAAAACAGCATTTGAAAACCCTGGTCAAGTTTCTCTCTGTCGCCTCTTATACCGAACAGAAAGGGCTCGTTGTTGTGCTTTGACTTTCTTTGTCTCCACGCCTATATTCTCATTTAAAATTTCTTTTCTTATCCCTTAACTGCGCCTCTAATGGTTCTTGCCTTCCTTTGTCAACTTCATTTCCGCATTCCTCCATACCAGGCTACAGGATGAGCATTGTGTTACATTACAGTCCCATTGCATGATATTATATTTCATTTTTCCCGTAATATACCTCCCCGACTTATTCGTCTCGGAGGTGCCACGGAACAATTGCCCTTGGTTTTTCTTTCTTTCCCTTTTCTGAACGGCATCCCAGAGGCCCCGTGGCATCTATTATCCCGCTGAAATCCCTGTACGGTGACACGCCGGTTCTCCCACGCAAAGTCCTCGCTGGCTAGGCGCCATCCCGGAGGCTGTTTTCAGAAGGAGCACAAATAGGGAAGCCTTATACAGAGAGGTTTTTTTTTTTCCCCTTCTCCTTCTTTAAGATTTGGTCTCCTGGTGGAGACGAAACACAGCTCCATTCCAATAGGACCTAATAACTGTTCAAGTGCCACATAAAATAACAGCACACCAGGAAGTGTACAGAAGTGGGAATCATCAAGGATGACAAGCTGAATCCATATAAGGAATTCACATAATAAGGAACATGTGGCTGTTCGCTCTTGGGCCTGTGTGTTTCACGTTGTGGTAAAGAGACAAGAAAAGCCCTGACTACGTTTGGGCGCCTTGTGAGTGGAGTGTGAAGCTACTCCTTAGAGCCACCGTTAAGACTTAGTCCTTGCTTCGTTGTTCCAAGACCGTAGCATCCTTTTGCTCTCTAAGGGACCCTCCAAAAATGTAGGCAAGCTATCTCAGCTCAGGCTGTAAATGGTGGAAAGCATAGCGGGTCAATTTTGATCTCTCTTTCCCAAAGAAAACAGGAGATGGGATCTTAGGGGGACCCCCACAGCGTAAATGCTACTTAGGCCCACTCGGAAATGACGCCAGCCTCCTTCTGGAAGGGGACCCATTGTAAATGTGGACATCTGCCCAGCTAGAAGGTCCCTTGGCTTTAGGCTGAAAGACATTCAACAGTCTGAGAAGCAGAGGGGAGACAAAGTGATGGAAAATAAGCTGGTATCTAAGCCTGGTTTATAAGTTTGGACAATGATGCCGAAGACGGCCAGGTTCTCGTACTTTTTCATCTTTGGGTGCGACCCCCGGTGGCACAGAGCTGGAAACCAGCGGCCGTTGGAAATTCTCCCCCAGTTTCATGAGAATTTCCTTAAATTTCTGCAGAAGGGGAAGGCATTCTCCAGATATTTCTCAAGGACAGGGTTCCTTCAGTTATCAAAAATCATCTTTGTGAGAAGCATTCCTTTAAGGAAGCAGCGTCTGCAAGCCTTAAGAGAAATGTCGGACATTTTTCTTAACAAATAGGACATTGGCACCTACATGTTTTGGTCGTCGGCAAAAAACAAGAATTCAAGAATTGATCCTCGATGTTCCTCTTCCCTTTCGACATCAATGTCTAAAGCAGGGGTTTTCAAACTTGGCCCTTTTACGACTTGTGGACTTCAACTCCCAGAATTCCTCAGCCAGCCCTGCTGGCTGAGGAATTCTGGGAGTTGAAGTCCACAAGTCATAAAAGGCCAAGTTTGAAGACTTTTGGTCTTAAGCATATCCCCTTTCTTGGAATTGAAGGAGAATGGATTGGGAAGGTGGCAGGTGCCCTAGATTCTTCTTGCAGGCACACTGGCACGGCCCAGATGCCGGCAGAAGCTCTTTGGAAGGCGTGCGGCAACAGTTGAATTGATGGGAAATCTCGGCGTGGGGCGGGCAGGCTTGTGTAGACAATAGAAAGAAGCATCATTGTATTCTTGAAGTCTTTGCAGTTAGCCAAGCCCCTCTAGCTCAATTCTCTATATAGCAACAGTCCGGGTTCCAAGGAAAGCCCCCACCCAAAGATGGGAAATATGAATATATCCACTCTGCTTCTCTCAGGAAGTTTGGGTGTGGTCCAGATGGCCAACCAGTTATTTACCAAAGAGTGGGGGGCTCCCTTTCACTAGTCCACAGGGAAGCGTTCTGCTTTTCCCGTCCCCCCCCTCCCCAATTCTTCACTTACAGGAAAGAAGAACCCGGGGGGCTTTTAGACTGAATTATGATTCCCAGTATCCCTTTCATTTGACCCAATTGCAGATGGTTTTCCCAGCAACCTTCCGGAAGGGCTGCCAGCTCCCCTGCTTGCTGTAAGGAAGAAAACGGAGAGGCCCAAAATGTGAAGGCCGTATTTGGTTTCCGAAGAGGAGCCGCGCAACTCTGCCTATCTTTGACTTACAACCCCAGCTGGGCCCAAAAGTTCTGAAGAAGCTGGTAAGTGAGTTTTGCCCCCATTTTATACAGAATGCAGAATAACAGAGCCGGAAGGGACCTTGGAGGCCTTCTAGTCCAACCCCCTGCTCAGGCAGGAAACCCTACCCCATTTCAGACAAATGGCTGTCCAGTCTACTTTTTTTAAAACCTCCAGTGTTGGAGCATCCACCACTTCTGGAGGCAAGTCGTTCCACTGATTCATTGTTCTCCCTGTCAGGAAATGACACCTCAGATTGCTTCTGTCCTCGATTATTTTCCATCTGTTGCTTCTTGTCTTGCCTTCTGGTGCTTTGGAAAATAAGTTGACCAGTCTAGTGAAAAGAAGAACTAGGGGGGTGACATGACAGCAGTGTTCCGCTATTTGAGGGGCTGCCATTGTACCCCTTAGCTCTGAAAGGCTCCTGAGATTAGACCTCCTCTTTGTATCATTTAGGCCCCGTCCATGGACAGTACCGGACCGCGGCACGCCAGCAACCGGTCCACACAAACAAGCAAAGCCTCAGGCAGCACACATAACTACGCCCCCTCCGGTCCATGGAAAAACCTCTTTCCACGTAACCGGTTTCTGGTGCCCAAAAGGTTGGGGGACCTCTGATTCAGGGAGACCATAGAGGCAGCGTGGGTCAGCAGCCTTTATGAGCAGAAGACAACAGGCTGCGGAGACGTTGACTCCTCTTCGGCCAGCATTTGTGTCGACAATCTGCTTCTTCCCGCTTTTATTTCACCCCGCGCGTCCAATAAACCCCATCCTCCAAATGAGGTGGCACACCCCAGCAAATGCCAAGGAAACAGGAAAATGTCAGCCTTCGCATAATGCGCTGGAGCTCTCGGTGAGATGCGCGCAAATACAAGATGTCACCGCAGCCCGGCTTTTTGTGTGTGTGTGTGTGTGTTTTTAATTTTTTATTTAAACTGGAGCTCCGGATGGGTCCGTGGTTTGTCCCTGCTTTGCCTGACCAGGTGGCCTGGCTTCAAAGGAGAAAGGAAGAAGGATGGTTAACCTGCAAATTCTTTCGCAAGCAGGCCTTGGATGAGATCATCTGCTCCCGGCATCTTCCCTCTCTCCCCGATAGCTTCACACTTTGCGTTCTTGGCAGCCACCCTGTTTAGAAAATTACACCAAGCTGGAGACATAAGGCAGACATTGAAAAGCACTGTGTTTGCATTCCTGCTGAGAGGCTTGCCACAAAAACTGCCAGAATGCACCATGCGCACTCGGAGGAACGAGACGCGTGCGTGGTTGGCAGGCGGGGGCGGGGGGCTTTCTTTCCCCCACCCCTCCCCAATTATTATTTTTTTTCTCTGGGTTTGCCTTTTTCCGACTCTTCGTCAGATGTGGCCGGATGCCGACGCCGGTGCCCCCACCGCGTAGATCCCAGTTCTCTTCTTCTAGGAATCCAGGATGGAAGAAATTAACCCAAGTTGTGGTTTTCTTAGATCCGTGTCGGGCAAATGCCGGGATTTTGCTTCCTAGGTTTAGCCGAGCGGAGAGATTCGGTGGCTGAAGGAACTGGTCAAGATAGACAATAAAATAAATTAATTTTATTTTATGTTTTGGGGAGAGAGGGACTATGAAGGATTTTTTTTGGCATGTTAGTTCTTGCTTATTCTGCTCCTTTTCCTCCTCTGGATCTCCTTCCAGGAGATCAAAGACGTCTGGATGGTCCTTTTTTGACCCTTTCAGTCAACCTAGTAAAAATGGTGTCGGTGGTGTCTGTTATAATACGAGGACTGGTTTCTGGCCAGTTTGTGCTCAACGCTCTGAAAAAAAATTATAGTCTTAGCACAAAAGTGGGTTCGATCTCTGGGTTTTCGGCCTTTCAGCCCTGGCTGGACGAGGGTAGGATCCCTTCCAGATCTCTCAAAAAAAAAAAATCCACTGGATTTTAAGCTAGGAAAATCAGACGCAAAGCTATCTTATTGATTGTGGCTGGAGGAACAGGCTAACTTCCTGTTGCTACGGGCAAGAAGTAAGGGGCACTGCCGGCTCCCCCATTCTGCTCCTTGCTTGTGGCCCGATCGGAAATCTCCCTGACTCTTAGAAACGTGCGGCTACTCGACTGCTACTATAACCTTGCTCTAATGTGAGTTTGATTGCCTATTGAGAGTGTCTGATTATTCTTTAAGAGTCACGTTGGAGCGGAGCCTGAAGGTACAATATAAAATAATTGAATGGAACGTAAAATCCCCAGCTGGCAGCTCTGCCAGTCAGTCAGTCAAGTGGAGGACTTGTCTCCATAAATTCAGAGAGCCTCAGATGTGGAAATGGAGCCCACCGACCTGTCCTCCTCCTCCTCAGACTTAATTTTTGTCACATCAGTTGGATCGGTTTGTCTCGCCTAACAACAGAAATGTTGGGCTCAGCTGCGGTCATAAGACCCCCTTTAAGGTCTTCTGAGTCATTGTTACTTTTAGTCAACAAAGTGGCATCACATATGATGTCATATTGACATGGTATCTATCATATGGTCTCTATCTATCTATCTATCTATCTATCTATCTATCTATCTATCTATCTATCTCTATCCAGCCATCCATCTATCCATCCACCTATCCGTCCGTCCGTCCATCCATCCATCCATCCATCCATCCACCTATCCGTCTGTCCGTCCGTCCATCCATCCATCCATCCATCCATCTATCCATCCACCTATCTGTCCGTCCATCCATCTATCCACCTACCTACCTACCTATATCAATGTACCACGTTGACATATGATATCAGATATGACAGCATATCTCCAGTTGCTTGCATTTTAGCCTTCAGTTTCCATTCCAGAAGATGCCCAGAAAACATCTCTTCCCAAGCTGCCAGTTATATACCATAGTGTCGTCTCCCTGTATAATTCAAAGTTTTAAATTAAGCTCAGTTAGTTGGTGATGGGAACATCTTTGTAAGACCTTGAAGGACCAGACTGGGGACAGATTGTCACGGAGGAAAAACCCATCCGTGTGGCCCCTAACCAACTTGATGGCCTATAATCAGTCAATCAATAAACAGACACAGGGATAATGTGCGTGTCTGTCTGAATGTCTATTCGGAACCCCTCCAGATCCAGTTCATAGAGTAGATCCTTGTTCCTTTTCAACGCTCCCTAGAAGGATAATCAGATCTGCCACCCAGAGAAATGGATCTGTTGACACAGAGCGGTTCGCACTTGGCTGCGTCTTTCCCTGTAACCTTAAACAATTCAGCGCCTATTTCTTCTGTGTCTCATCCTGTCTCCTTTGACAGCTGGTCTATTGCTTGTCATGCTTCCCTTTCTAATGGAATCTGTTCCTGAAGATGCTCCCTGCCTGCAAATGTCTCCATAATACGGCTTGTAAAGAGTTTCAGTCTGATCTTTCCATTTTTGCTTAAGCTTCTTTTCAGTTCCTGTTTGTGATTATCCTTAAGAAGTCCTTCCCGAGCAGGTTACTTTCAGTAAAATATCTAAAACCATCTCTCATTATCCTTTTTTTTTTAAATTTGATTTGATTCTTCCCCCCCCCCCCATTACAGTCTACAGGTAGTCCTCGACTTACAACTGTTTGTTTAGGGACCATTCAAAGTTACAATAGCATTGGAAAAAAAGTGACTTAGGACCATTTTTCCCACTTACGACTGTCGCGGCATCCCCATGTGATCAAAATCCGGCCACTTGGCAACTGACTTGTACTTATGACAGTTGTGCTGTCCCTGGGTCATGTGATCCCCTTTTGCAACCTAGAAAGAAAGAAAGAAAGAAAGAAAGAAAGAAAGAAAGAAAGAAAGAAAGAAAGAAAGAAAGAAAGAAAGAAAGAAAGAAAGAAAGAAAAAAGAAAGAAAGAAAGAAAATTAAGGAAGGAGGGAGGGAGGGAAGAGAAAGAAAGAAAGAAAGAAAGAAAGAAAGAAAGAAAGAAAGAAAGAAAGAAAATTAAGGAAGGAGGGAGGGAAGAGAAAGGAAGGAAAGAAAGAAAGAAAGAAAGAAAGAAAGAAAGAAAGAAAGAAAGAAAGAAAAAGAAAGAAAGAAAGAAAGAAAGAAATTGATCCAAACTTCTAAATAGCAAAAGTTTTCTGCAAACTGCAGGTCCGAGACTATGCTACTAGGGTGTTTTTGGATGCCTCCTTATTTAGTAAAACATTTTGTGGGTTGCTAAGATGCAAAACTGGAACACAGAAACAATTGGCCTGGTTTGGCTGGCAGAAACTAGGTCTGGAAAGGCAAAATAGGAAGCAAGCGGGTGCGAGAAAGAACAAGAGACTCTCCTGCCCCCAAATCGCCCCTCCCAGAGAAGAATGTTCTCCTCCTCACACCCCCCCTCCACCTCCCAGTTTGGATTTTGATCCTTCTCCTCCCTTAGAAAAGCCCAAACCGCCAAAGGCATGCACAAACACACAGCTCTCGTGGAAAAAAAGGAACATTCTGTTTTTAGGCAGAGATTGTCGCTTCCACTGGCCCCTCTCTGCTTTCCCAAACCAGGACACACACACCCACCAGCTGTGTGATTTGCACTTCTGAGTTTAAACCATTTTGGCTTTCTCTTGGGTGCCTCCCTTGTGTTTTATTGCATTGCATTGCATTTCTATTTTATTTTATTTATTTTATTTTATTGTTTCGTTTTGTTTTTATTTCAGAGTTCTTCCCTCCCATTTACAGTAGGGAAGGAGGGGAGGGGGACACACCAAGCAACGAATCAAAGAGGAATGGAAAGGAAAAAAAAAACATTTGACACGCTCGATTTACGACCTGAAATTTGGGACCAGAATTTCTGTTGCGTTGATAAGTGAGTTGCGTCCAGTTTTACAACTTTTTTTTTTTTGTAAGCATAGTTGTGTAAGCACATCACTGCAGTTGTTACGTGAATCGCACAGTTATTAAGCCAACTTGGCTTCTCCTCAAATTGTCGGAAACCCGGGCGGGGAAGGTTGCGGGTGGTGATGACGTGACCTCCCCAGTCGAATTTTGATCGCGTCGGTGGGGACGCCGTGACAGTCATCCTCCTTTTGTGACTGTCTTCTCCAGGGATGCCCTTCCCAGCCTACAGCCCTACAGTCTGAAGGCCCCTCAACCTGCCATCCATCCATGAACGGTTTGAGGACGTTCTCCACTGAGACCCCCTTGAATTCTTCCTTGCTTCGCTGGTCTTCCGGCAGCCCCATCCCCTCTCATGACCCCCCCCCTTGAGGCAACGGCTGCCAGACATTCCCTCTGAGGCTATTAAGCCCACCTCCCCCCCTTGACTTCTCCAGCTGGTATTTCTTGGAACCCTGCCCTGGGACGCCTGCCACCACGTCTCCTTTGTCCTGCTGCCATTTGCGATTCCTTCCACAAGCCCATTCCATTAGTGCCTATTGTTGTCCCTCGCCATTGTTAGTCCCAGCTTGTTGGCTGCTTCTCTTCTTCTCTGCCCCCCACCCCCCTTGCTGCTTCCTTTCCTCCTCCCCTTCCCCTCAAAACTCTCTTCCGCGAAGGTGGTCTTCCTCGGCCTTCGTCCCACCGAGACTTGCGTCTCCTTGCTGACAGGGTGAGGCGAACCAGCGGAGCAGAAACGGCCTTCAGAAGTTGTAGGTGCTCCATCGCTTAAGAAGAGCCCGGACAGCCCAGCTGTCTGAAATGGTCTAGTAGGGTCTCCTGCTTGAGCAGAGGGCTGGACTAGAAGACCTCCGAGGTCCCTTCCAGCTCTGTTATTCTGATTGCAAAAGGTGTTGGGACCCACCAATGCTTTTGATGTTCCCATTCAACTCACCTTGGCGGATCTCAAAGTACCAAAGCCTGAGATGGGACACCACTCGGAAATCCAACCCCCCCCCCCCAGCACGTTGCATTTTATTGCCCAAGGTCTCCAAAACATCCCAATGGTACAGGGTCCCCTGCCTGAGCAGGGGGTTGGACTAGAAGACCTCCGAGGTCCCTTCCAGCTCTCCTTCCGGCTCTATTCCATTTATTTATTTATTTATTATTTATTATTCGAATTTATATCCCGCCCTTCTCCTTGCGGACTCAGGGCGGCTGACAATCAATTAAAAACATCAATAACAATCACAAAATTAAAATTAATTAAAATGAAATATTTAAATTGTCTGATTAAAATATGATTAAAAACCCCTCTAAAAACCCCTCTTAAAAATTATCCTAGGCCAGTCCCGCTTGTTGGAACAGCCATGTCTTGAGGGCGCGGCGGAAGGAAGGGAGATCAGGGATCACCCTGATCTCGGGGGGCAGCTCATTCCAGAGGGTGGGAGCTCCCACAGAGAAGGCCCTCCCCCTTGGGGTCGCCAGCCGGCACTGTCTGGCCGACGGCACCCTGAGGAGACCCACTCTGTGGGAGCGTACCGGTCGATGGGAGGTAATCTGTGGCAGAAGGCGGTCTCGAAGGTATCCTGGTCCGCTGCAATCCTGTTTGAGGATGCAATCCTGTTTGAGGATTGCATCCAAGGTGTGTCCGTTGCTACTGAGGCTGCCTTTGCCAACTTTTGCCCTATCATTCTATTTATCTTTGCATTTTGTAACCTTCTCCAGTTTGCTCTCTTGCCTCCCGCGGTCTCTGCCACCTCCGCTATCCAGACTTCTTCGTCTTTCTTATCCTCTCGCGGTACGTAGGGCAAGACTTCCGGGATAGATGGATCCTGGCCTTCTCCATCTTCCAGCACCATAATTTCTGAACTAATTTACATGCTGCGCTAAGCATTTGCACGTGGCCGCCAACACACACACACACACACACACACACACACACACACCGAGCCTCTCTGCCCGAGCTTTTATTCCTGGATAATTGCTATGCATTGAACGCCTGGCAGCTGGAGTTAGCCGGAGAAACAGCCACTTCTGCTGCTTTCCAAGACTCTGGAAGGGCCTGGAAAAGCCTTTTGGTCCCTCCCAGGACTCTCTCTCGGCTTCCTCCTGGCCCGTCAGCTTCCAGGCCCCCCCCCCCCCCTCCCCCCCCCCCCAGAGATTGCAGTGCCAGCCAGGGATGAGCATCAAGGAGGCCTTGAGAGTGGTGAAATTAGAGTCAGACCTGGTGAAAACATCTGGAGGAGGAGAGGGAAGGAGGGAACCGGTGCTCGTAAGGGTGAAAGAGGGCTGCGGGAGACGGGGGAGAAACAGCTCCTCCCCAGTGAGTCACAAGCTACAAGTTTTGTGAAAGAATAGAAGCTCCCCCCCCCAAAAAAAGAGCAGCTGTTCTTTAAAAGAGGTTTTTTGGGGGGGTTGCAAATCCCCCACCTGCTTTCTCCTCCTTTTCTGCCCTGCAAAAAGGCCCTCCTGGGTGAGTTGGGAATGGCTTGGTCCCTTTGGAAGCCCGGAAGAGCTTCCAAAATGTGACTTGACCGTCCTCGGACGTGTCTTTTCCCCTTTTCTGACAGGCACCTGACGAACCAATGGGTTGGGCCCACGTTTGCGGGTTCCTTCCTGAGCATTAAGTATTTTGTTTTATTTTAAAGGCCGTGCCCCACTTTTAAAAATAACAGGTTTAGCATTTCCAATAGGCATCTGTCCCAATTTTACGATTGAG
Organism: Protobothrops mucrosquamatus; assembly: GCF_001527695.2. NCBI lineage: Eukaryota > Metazoa > Chordata > Lepidosauria > Squamata > Viperidae > Protobothrops > Protobothrops mucrosquamatus. Next base: position 440,178 of record NW_015387201.1, on the reverse strand, counting down.
GCAATGTTTCTCAAGCTTATCAACTTTAAGGTGAGCGGACTTCAACTCCCAGAGTTCCCCAGCCAGCCATGCTCCTCCCTCTCCCCTCTCTCCTCCCTCTTTTCCCTCTCTCTCCTCTCTCTGTCTCTCTCCTCCCTCTCTCCTCTCTCCTCCCTCTTTTCCCTCTCTCTCTCCTCCCTGTCTCTGCTCTCTCCTCCCTCTCCCCTCTCTGTCTTCTCTTCTCTTCTCTTTCTTTCTTCCCTCTCTCTCCTCCCTCTCCCCTCCTCCTTCTTTCCCGTTCTCTTTCCTCCCTGTCTCTGCTTTCTCCTCTCTCTCTCTCCTCCCTCTCCCCTCTCTCCTCCCTCTTTCTCTTTCCTCTCTCCTCTCCTCTCCTCTCCTCTCCTCTCCTCTCTCTCTCTCTTCTCCCTGTCTCTGCTCTCTCTCTCCTCTTTCTCTCTCTCTCTCTCTCTCTCTGTCTCTCCTTCCTCCCCCCCCTTCCAATCATGAGCGATATTCATGCTTTGGCAGGCCCCGAAATGCCAACAGATGCACAGGATGGCGAGGGACAGGTGGTGCCGCTGCGTCAGGGACTTCCTCCAGAAACATGGCGGCCTCTCCTCTGACCGCTCTCCCTCTCCTCCCAGGATGGCTGTCCCTCTGCTCTCTCTCTCTCCTCCACAGGTGACGCCTTTCCCAGCAGCCAGCCAGAGATGCCTTGGCTTGCCTGGCGCTTCCAAGCCTCCGCCAAGCCAACTACTTGGAGCTTTTGTTTTCCTTTGATGCTTTCTTTTCGGGGCTCCCCTTTCACAAGGAGGGCAACCTGGTTTAATAATAATAATGATAAAGTTGGAAGGGACCTCGGAGGTCATCTAGTGTACTTGAAAGCGCCCCCCTGTTCCAGAGCAAGCCCTGGTGTGAGGGACACTAGACGGGAATGCTGGACGTTGGCCGACTGGGTTATAGTAGGGGCTCCAAATTAGGCCCCTGCCTTGACCCTGGCAACCGAATTCAGCCCTTTTCTGATTTTATACCACCTGTTGTTGAACAAGGCCTTAGCCTGACCACCTGGCTTTCACTGTCCTGGAAGGCAGAATGAGAGAGTTGGAAAGGACCTTGGAGGTCTTCTAGTCCAACCCCCTGCTCAAGCAGGAGACCCTGTACCATTACAGGCAAGGGGCTGTCTCTTCTTAAAAGCCTCCAGCGATGGAGCACCCATAACGTCCGGAGGCAACGTCCGTTCCACTGGTGAATTGTCCTCACGGTCATTAAAGTCCTCCTTAGTTCTAGGTCGGTTTCCATCCGTTGCTTCTCGTCCTGCCTTCAGGGGCTTCAGAGAACAGCTTGACTCCCTCTTCTTTGGGGCAGCCCCTCAGATACTGGAAGACTGCTATCCTGTCGCCCCTGGCCCTTCTCTTCATTAGACTAGACACACCCAACTCCTGCAACCCGTTCTTCCTACTACGTTTTTTTAGCCTCCGGCCTCCTAATCTGCCTTTGTTCCTCTTCTCTGCATTCTTTCCAGAGTCTCAACATCTTTTATCTCCAAGGCAGATAGACCCCTTCCCCTACCCCCCCCCCCCAAGATGTCTCTAAAGTGCCAATTCCAGTTGCCATTGGGAAGTTGTGGCTCAGCCACGGTTGTGTAGTAAGAGGTTCCCCACATCTGTTCATGGTGGACGGGCTTTGCCAATTCTTCTAGGGCTGAGCCAGGGTTAGGATTCTCCATCTTTCCTTCTCCCTCCCTGTCGTCCCAAGACTTGGAAGATTAGCAAGGGGAAGGGGTTTGCCCTGATTTTGGGTCCAGAATTCGACACCACACTGTGTCTAAAAGTTTTGCCATCTCTCCTCCTCCTCCTCCTCCTCCTCCTCCTCCTCCTCCTCCTCCTCCTCTCCCAAGTCTTTGCTCTGCTCTTCATCTTCGCTGCCATCGTTCCTGGAAGAGGCTGCGTCTGTCCTAGCGGCTCTTGTTTTACAAAGCCCACCAGCTCTTGTAGCCTTGAAAGGTTCCAGGAACTGTAATTAACAGCAGAAGACAAGTCTCCAGGAGCTCTCTCAACAGTGGAGAGCACTCTGTGTGTCCCCCCCCACACACACACACCTCCTTTTTCCTTTTCCCCAAAGCTCTCCATTCTTTTTCCCATAAAGATTTTTTTTTTTTTTTTTGCATCGGTTGCTAAGGCAGAGGCTGGTCTGAAAAACACGGTGTTCTTTCCCTTTGGCTCCCTCGCTTATTGTGTTTGTGAGTAGGTGGGGTGGAAATAGCTTATTTTCCACACAAATAGGTAACAGGAGAGGGAGGGAGGGAGGCTGGCAGGGAAATAAAGGAGGGGGGGTGTTGAGAGGGAAAGGAACCCCCTGCGACCCCGGGGAGAAAAAGTGGGCCTTGAGTGGTCAAGAACATCCCGCAACTTCAGCAGCAGCAGCATCGGAGCTGGGAAAACGGGAGACAGATGAGATCTTCCAGCCGGACATGGGAAAAGAACGAAGGATGTGCACCAGGAGGAAGGACAACCAGTTACTGGCAAGGCTTTATTTGAAGGTTAAAGCTCTACGCTGCGGAGAGGAAGGAGAAGACACGTATGGCGAGGTCCTTTTCTCTAACTCAAACAAGGCCGGACCCAGCAAAAACACAATTTCTCTTCTCTTCTCTCTTGTCCTCCCACCCCTCATTGCATCCTTCTCTCTCTCTCTCTCTCTCTCTCTCTCTCTCTCTCTCTCTCTCTCTCTCTCTCTCTCTCTCTCTCTCTCCTTTCTCTGCCAACGACGTCATTACCTTGACATCCGTGTGTGTTCCCAACAGCTCTGCAAGCTGACGTTTGGCACGGCGTGTTTTCGCCATGTATTAGACACATTGCTCTGCGGAGGAAAACAAAAGCAGCTGAGGCGTGTGGGAGGAACATGAATCACCGGGGAGGGGGGCCAAGTGAGAGCCTGTTCATGTGTGTGTCTGTGCGATTGTGTCAGTAGCGTTTGCTGGAGAGAGAGAAAGAGGGCTTTTGCTTTTCAAAAGATAGGATGATCCAGGAGCTGGGGACGAGACCGCACTTGAGGCACACGAGTCCCGACTTTGGACACGTGACGCGAAGAGCCAGCTTCGATGGAGCCTGGAGAAGATGGAAGGAAGGAGGGGACGAGGACCAACCCACAGCAAGATGAAGGGACTTCGTCACGGTGCTGATGAGAGCCAGCATTGGAAGGTCTGAAAGACCATGTCAGGTCATCGCGGAGGAATTCTGTCTGGTCACGATGAGTTGACAAGGACTTGATGTCAACCAGTCAATCAGTGCAAGAGACTCGGCTCTCTGGAGAAACACTGATGCTGGGAAAGGTGGAAGGGGAAGAGGAGAAGAAGACAACCACTCAGTTGAAGTGGACATTGTTGGAAGGGTTGAAGGACAAGTTTGGGGACAGATCATCATGAAGAAGGTCCATCTATGTGTCTCAGAGATGCTTTCTTTTTCCAAAAGAAGAAGAAGAAGAAGAAGAAGAAGAAGAAGAAGAAGAAGAAGAAGAAGAAGAAGAAGAAGAAGAAGAAGAAGAAGAAGAAGAAGAAGAAGAAGAAGAAGAAGAAGAAGAAGAAGAAGAAGAAGAAGAAGAAAGGGAGAGGAGGAGGAGGAGGAGGAGGAGGAGGAAAGGAAAGGAAAGGAAAGGAAAGAAGGAGTTTTGCATCTTATGTAAGAAGCTTCATAAGTTGTAATTGGGGGAAAAAGCACTTTTGAAACAACTAGAACTTGGATGACTGAGAACCTGTGTGGTCATCCATCGGTGTGGTCACCAAGAGTGCACGCTGGCTGAGGCGTTCCGGGAGTCAAAGTCCACGAGTCATAAAAGGGCCAAGCCCGAAGACCCCTGCTGTAGGGTTACAGTATAACTCTCTATTATTTACCCTAGTCTAGTCATCAAAACCATAAACCCGTGAATTTATTTTTTTTATGTTTTACGCAAAAAGTCTACAAGGGGTTTCCAGTCAGTGATGATAAACACAGAGATTGTCTTCTCTCCGAACGAAAAAAAAAAGGTCAATTTAGCATCTCAGCAAGTGCCATCATCTTCACCCGCCGTTCCTCCATTGTGGAGGAAACGTAACAATAATCTCACTGCCATTATCATGTACAAAAAGAGAAAGCCATGCCTTTTTCCCCCCCAGCTGTTTGTTCACTCATCCCAATTAACCTCCCTCACTTCTGTCACTTTAGCGCTCTACTTGTAAGCTCTTCCCAAGGAGAATAATCCACTATAAAGCACTGACTTGGCTGAGGCATTAAAAACCCTGCCCGGGTTACCATTTTATTATTATTTTGCTTGCCATTTTCAAAGACAGGAGCAGGCTTCCTTCCGCACATCTTCTCAGCCTAGAGAGGACGCCTCGGCTGACATTTAATACCCTTGCAAATTAAAAAACTTGCCGAGAGTATGCAACCTACTTTTAAAAAATAAAATAAAATTAAAAAATGGAAGAATTGAATAAGGAACCGATTTCACTTGCCCCGTCCTACCCGATCACAAAAACGGGTGCTTTCCAAGTCAGTTTTAACTCCCCAGTTGAGTCAAAGCACAATTATTGTTTTTAATATACCTGGAGAAAGGATGATTTAGAGGTACCCGAGCTTGTTATCATCTTATTAACCAGAGCTTTTTTAGCTGCTGTTACTAAATGCAGGATTTTGCTTTTCTTAAGTGGCCCGACAGCTAAGTCATATCATCCCGAATCTCAGAATTTAGCGTACCATATCTGGGTGATCAAAATCTCCAGGTGGCACCAGTGAGAAGGATCTGCGTATCTCTGTTGGCCATCTTGGACCTTTGGAGCCCAGAATTGGTCACCCTATGACCGTTTCTCCACCTTCAACTCCCAGAATTCCCCAACCAGGGCTGAGGTGTTCAGGGCGTTGAAGTTCCTCCCCCCCCCCCCCATCAAGTGGCCAAGATTGAGAAGTCTAGAACCAGCATCTGATGGTCATCTGACGTATAAGGGAAGTCACATGACTCAGTGAAGGTCAAGCAGCGCTGAAAGATAATTCTTATATCAAGTGTGTGATTGAGACACAGTTGTGCAGCCGTTAAGGGTAATGCTAGGTTTTTTTTAGTTTCTCCTGTATATTGAAATGCATATTTCCCACTCCCAGTGTCCAGGCCTCTGTTGAATTAATCTCTTTTTTCTGGCTTTGCCAGAAACCTGGAACCAAGCAAATGTAAGGCCTGAGCTAAGTTCTTAGGTTAGTTTTTAGTTTTCAAATCTAAGAGACCGGGTGGACAGGCAAGATGGATGATCTCTGTTGTCTTTCCTGGGGGGGGGGAGGAGAGAAATAGCCCTTTGTGCTTCGTGAGTGCTTGAAATCTTGAGTTTTCAGAAAGATCCGCAGAAGCGAGGTATAAAAATTGCCAAGGATGCTTTAAAACAAATAATAATACACGGTCTATTGTCTTTTGAATTGGCAAGCTCTTATTTGCCGCAGCGCATGGGTGTTGTAGTCCACCCCCCTGCTCAAAGCCAGGAGACTCTCTGCCCTCTGAAGGTTTCCCCTCTGGGACTTTCCATCTGCTTCTTACAGAAAGCAGAATAACAGCCTCGGAGGTCATCTAGTCCAGCCCCCCTTGCTCAAGCAGGAGACTCTATACCATTCCAGACAAAGGACTGTCCGATCTCGTCTTTAAAAACCAGACAGACCTTCTCAGTTTGAACTTAGGTCCCCGGGGGGATATTGCTGTTTGGCTTAGCCTTCATTTGGGGGAGATTGTGCGAATTCTCTGCCCTTCTCAGTCCAATATCAGGGGCAGCCAGTAAAGGGGGCAAAATGTGTATTATAATTAGAGAGGGTTGCCTTGTCTGAACAGGCTCAGCAGAGGAAGCCCCCTAGCAGAGGTAGCCCTTGCTAAATTTATAGCTATCGGATTCCCCCAGGAATGTGGACCATACCAGCCACGACAAGGCTTGACCGTCCAAGCTACACCCACAATACCAGGGATGTCTCTGCGGGGGTGAGTGCGTTTGGCACCGGCCGAGCTTTGTGCAGCAAAGAAGCCCTTGCAGTAAAAATAAGCTTTCTCTAAAAATGACCTCCTTCCCCCCCCCCTCTGGCTATTTTAGAATCCCAGAATAGCTCTCCCTGCTGCTGCTGTGTTATCTCCAGCCTATTTTTAAGGCTCGGCATGAGAAATTGTCTCTGGGTCTGTGTTGCTATCGGTCGTTTGGGATGGTCGGTGAACCGGGATTCTTGAGTTGGCCTCTGTTCCGTACGGCCAACAAAAAGCAGGGCGCGCCTTTGGGCTGCCTGGTTTTCCCAAGTCCTTCCTTGCTAGCCTACCTAAAAGAAATGAAGGAAGCCAGGCAGGGCTGTGGAGTCGGAGTCGAGGAGTCGGAGGAAATTTTGGGTACCTGGAGTCGGAGTCGGCAAACAATGCACCGACTCCGACTCCTACTAAATTTAGATTGGAATTTTACAGATTTTNTCATTGTGTTTGTCTTTTGCTTAAACTGTTCAATACAGTAGACTGTTGGCTTCCCAGCCAGTAGTCCTGTGGTAATGACATGTATGTTGCCTTTCTTTCCTTCAAGGAATGTATAAAATACATTCGCATATTAATACAGAGGAGTCGGAGTCGGGGAGTCGGAGTCGGAGTCGGAAGTACAAAAAACTGAGGAGTCGGAACATTTATCTACCGACTCCACAGCCCTGAGCCAGGCTGCCTTGTGCAGAGGTGGTCTCCGTAGATCACCTGTCCACTTGGGCCTGTTTTATATGTACGTCTCTCCAGATTTCCGGCATCTGCTTTTGCTGCGCCCGTTTCCTCTCCAGCTGTATGGTAATCCGGAGAGCTTTTGGTAGGAACATTTTTAGCTTGCTTTTTCTTTTCTTTTTTTTTGTTTCCCCTCCTCCCTCTCTCCCCTTCGTGCCTTTCTCTCCTGCTGTGTTTCTCAGCACAAGGACTCTCAACATTTTGCCAGCCAGGACCCGGATACCTTAAATCAGTAGGCTGTTTTACACCTCGTCATGGGCATTTTCCTGAGCGTGGCAGGCTGCCATTGTCCCTTCCTTAACTCTGCTTATCCTTATTCTTCTTGCCCTTCCTAAATAAACCTTCAGTTGCTCTGTCCAGGGAATCCCTTCTGCCAAACTGCCCCGTTGGCCCTGTGCCCTCTCTCGGTCCTCTTTCCTTGTGCGCCTCCGTGTCCTGTGTGGTACAAAGGCCTTGGGGCAGTTTTTCTTCCCCCCTCCTGGTTAAATTGACGCCTGGGTGCCCAAATCGGTACTTTCTGAGCTGCCCAGAAGACCTTCTCCATCAACCCACCCACCCACCCCTCTCAGACCTCGCCTTCAGCCTCCCCAACTGGAAACTGGCCCTCCTTGCTTGCCTTCTACCTGCCCTGCTGTCGTTTCCCACTCCTTCGGTGCCTGAACAGATTGGATGTCATTTGGGCACAGCTGAGCTCAGTGGGGGAAGGCAGACACATATGTGTAAACACGTTCTTAGTAAGAGAAGGGAGAACAGCAGACCGGAGGCGCAGGGAGAGAAAAAAAATAGCTTTTTTGCACCCTGGAAGAGACACTGCTACGGTCTTCCTGGCTCCTGGCGTCCTTCTCTTCGTTACCCCACCAGCAAAAAAAAAAAAAAAAGATTTGGGGGTAAAAAAAAAACCTGCCATTAACCTGTTAAAAGTCTTGCTCACCACCCTTGTCAGGAGGATGGAAACAAAATGGCCCCTGCCAGCATCAGCCCAGTTTAGGGATTCCTCCCAACTTAGTAAGGTGGTTTATATGTGTGTGTGTGTGTGTGTGTGTGTGTCTCCTCCTGCATTCTCCATTTTCTAGATTCTAATGACTGGTGTGCGTCTCTGCCTATCTGTGTGTCTGGTTAGCTAAAAGGTCAAGCATCCATGCTTGTCCATCTGTCACCTGTCAAGAGAACTCAGCCCCTGTCCCCAAAATGTCCAGCCCATCAAGATGGCTTCAGTCAAGCCCCGCTCAGCGTTTAACCAGGGCAAATGCACACGGCAGGTCGAAACCATCCCGTTCAGAAGCATCCCTTCCGTCGCTCATAAAATCCCAGGTTTGGCTACCTCAGGAGCGAACAGAGAAGCCCCCTTACCTCGTGCAGCGTCCCCCTGGTGAAAAAAAGACGCACATTTTGCGGCAGAAATTGGGATGTTTTTTGAGTTTTGCACGTTGCCTGTGCTGCAGGCAATGCTAACTTGGCTCTTTTCTCATTTTGCGCCATTCCAAGGGGAAGCTGAGCCGCTTTGCCTTGCCATTCAGATGAATTTCATTTTTTCTCTCTCTCTCTCTCTCTTCCTCTCTTTGTCCCAGGAGATTTTTTTTCCAGGCAGCAGATCAGGAAGAAGAAGGGCAGAGGAACAGACTTCCAGAGAGGCAGCCGTGCCTTTTTGCGACTCAACCCTCAAGGGACCGTGCCAGGGTTTTCCCCCCGTAGCTGGCTTTTCCTTGGCTCCTCTCCACACGGGTGAGTTTGCAGCCAGCTATTATCCAAGGGTCCTGAGAGAAGTTCCTTTTCCCACAGTCCCTGTCGTTTAGGGAGGTCAAAGGCCGGTACTTTCAATTAGGCGGAGTGGCTGGCGGACTCTCCGGCTTTTTTCTTCTTTTTCTTTTTTTGCTGGCCTCTGAGTCCATTGCGCCCTAGGAGAGAATTGCTTCTTTTGCTCCACATGGCACTCCCAACGGGAAACCACATTGGAAGATCTGTTTCTCCCCCCGTCGCCTGTACTCTTGCCAGGAAGTGGGACCCACAGCGGAGTGGGTGAATTCTAACCTCTCGCCGTCACAATCAGCTGCCCTAATGCCCTCCCCCCCCCCCAGGAAGTTGATCTGGGGCCTTGTGGGAAAATTGAACGGAGAGTTTCAACCCAGTTCTTTCCGAGTTGTACAGTTAAGGGCAGCAGCCACTGCGTCGTTTCCCCCTGTCCCAGTGTGTCCTTTATCCTTCTCCTCTGAGGTTCAAGACTTGCCCTTTCGTTCTTTATAAAAAATAAAATAAAATACGGGACACGGGTGACGCCACGCGAACCATCCGGAAGAAAAATAGGAAAACAAGTGCCGTTTATGAAGCAACCACGAGTGGGTCCACAAATTACATTAAACGGTTAATATCGGCCGGCTGGAATCTGGCGTAAGGTGGGGGCGTGAACCCAGGAATTCTAGTTGAGTGTTGGGTGGAGTCTTAGACTTGCAAAATTTCATGTTGCTCCATGCTGCTCTTTTAAACTCCCCCCTTCTCCTTGCCAGACTGTAGGTTTTATTTTGCAAATAGAGGGGGGGGGGGAGATAACTCTCGCGCCTCCAGAATCCCGGGACTGAATTTGGCCGGTTGGGATGAAGAGGTTCATGCCTGTTCTGTTTCCCATTTCGGTTGAAGCTGCCCTTTCCGGGGACTGGAAAGGCGGCGTCAGGACCCACCTAGGCGCCGGGGGTTGGACTAGAAGACCTCTAAGGCCCCTTCTACCTCTGTTCTTCTGTTACCCTTTTAGGGAGCTTTTAGATGGAAGGAGTTGCCGATGAGCGTCAAGCAGCAGCTGCTGGATTGTTCCCACTAGGCTGTCTGCTAAATTGCAAAAAAAAACCCAAAAAAAACCTGAACCTCAGCCAGCATAATATACAAAATCGCATCGAAATCATGGCAGTTAATAAAGCTAAATGGGTAAACTGCAGCAAATGGGTAAGCTGTATTTTCACGGCTGGGCCTCCGGTAGGATTTTGGCAATAGGAGAATAAGGGAAAGGAGCCTTAAACGAAGCTAGTTGGCTTCGCACACCTCAGAGGAATATTCTTGACGGTCTCCGAGAGGAGCCATACCTGGGTACTTCGGCTGGGAAGCTGCCCAGAAGACCCATCAAGACAATTAAAAGAGAGAGAGAGAGAGAGAGAGAGAGAGAGAGAGAGAGAGAGAGAGAGAGAGAGAGAGAGAGAAGAAATTGAAAAAAGAGGAAGACGGATTGGAACTGGTGTGGCCAATTCTCCTGTTCCAAATATTCCGGTTTTATTAGAAATATGGCGGGTTGAGTTGCAAACGTCTTGCGTTTTTAGAGTCTGTTCTTCTTCCACCAAACTGGCTTAAACCCTCCTCCGTTTCAGACCGCCTCCAGGTCCCCCTCTTATTTAAAATTAACTGCTTGGATCTCTGCCAAACCCCTCTAGAGAAATAATGGTAGCAAATCGGGTGGGTGGGGGTGTTGCAGTGCGGTTCATGGTGTGGGTCTTTTTTGTGCCTGCCTTTCCCCCCCCCTTTCTTTAATATATATATATAAATATATATATAAAAAAAGTCCCTCCTTCTAGTTTTGTACTGAAAGAAAATTCCCCCTTTTTGGAGGAGGCGGAGGAGGGAAGGCGAAATATATTTAATCCCTTTAATATTTTAAAATTTAATTATTTCCAAATTGGGTTAGCCAGCCTGACAAGCATGCTGCAATTCAAAATAGAGAGCCCAGAGGCGGCTTTAGGAATTAGATGAGAAAAGAGAGAGAGAGAGAGAGAGAGAAATATGAGTTTTTTTGCTATAAGGCGGGAAGTTGAAGGACCGACATTCCATTACTCCGTCTGTCTGCTGAATTCATTTAACATCTGTGGCTTAAATGGAATAGCTCTAAAGAGACCGTCTGCAGGCTGCGCTTGGCTTGTTAAGGGATTTCTCAAACCTGATCAGGCTGTTGCAGTGGAAAGAAAGGCAGCTAACGCTAACGGCTGCCATGGCAAGGAGATCCAAACAAAACCTTGGGTTGTTGAGGAGCTAGCAAGCCTAGCCTCGGGGGTTTGCCAACCACGATGGATGGCTTAGCGGGTTCGTAGAATCATAGAGTCCAAAGGGACCTTGGAGGTCCTCTAGGCCAGCTTCCTGCTCTGTGCCAGGAAGTGTTTCTGGCAGATGGCTGTTGGGCAACCTCCAACGAAGGAGAACGCACCCCTTCATGGCATAGCTTGCTGCATTGGCTCCCAGCTTAGGCAGCCAGGAATCTCCTCTTGACATCTAGCGTGGAGGTCCTTCCTTAATCCATTGGTTCTCGTCTTCTGGGATGCCAGAGGACAATTGCACTCCTTTGGGGCAACAGTCCTTAGATATTTGAAGATGGCCGTCATCTCTCTCCTTCCTTTTGTCTCTTTGGTAGGCCAAAAGATCCCCAGATCCTTTAACTATTCCTCCTAGGGCAGAAGTGACCAACCTTGAAGACTTGTGGACTTTAACTCCCGGAATTCCTCTCCCAGCCACAGGAAGTCCACAAATCCATAGGAAGTCCACGGTTGAAGTCCACAAATCTTCAAGTTGCCAAGGATGGACAGCCCTGTCCTAGGTCTTGGTTTCCAGACCTGTCCTCTCCTTGGTAGCCCTCCCCTAACCGTCTTCTGTCTTCCTTGAAATGGGGTGCTCAGAACGGGACACATCTGGGTCTGAGCAGACAAGGAAGAGTGACTTCTCTTTTTCTTGGTCAAGGGTCTAGTCTCCATTGCTTCGGTCCTAATGAACATCTTTTAAGTGCTCCGCTGATGGACTGGCCAGCCAGCCATGTCAGAAACAGAGTTTGTGTGTCCCATTTAGGCTGGACAAGTTGAAGCCATCAACTTGTCTATTTTATGGGGTTTCCCGTCCCAGAAGATGTGAGTTAGGGAAATGCATTGGCTTTCCTTTGCAGACTGGGTCCTTTGCAACTTCAAGTAGATGAGAAGATCCTTAAGAGAAAGGTTGGCACCAGAACTGATCCTCTAACTCTGTACGCGGGAGCTTCAGAAGTTCCTTAACTCATTTTGCCTTGAAAGGCAGACAGATCTGGGTTTTACTCAACGTTAGGCGAGACCGAAAGGCAGAATTACGATTCTTCTCTGTGTGCTCTCAGTATACTTTAATAGCGCTTCCCGCTGTCGGTTGATAAACCTTGGGAGACTGGTAGAGGACGCTGGGCCTGCTTGATCTTGGTGGGAGGTACTGCTGGTTACCTTTCATCTCCAGATGTTGCTGGAAATGCCCAGAAGTGAAACATTTGTAATTAAGTATAAATCTTTGTCTTTCCCCACCCCCCACCCCTTCCTTCCAGTTGTCTGCCGAGTGTTTACAGCAGACCGAGGAAGCAAGCGCCTTCCAAACCTCTCCTCATATTTAGATGGCCAAGAATTTAAGCCAGGCTGGAACAGAAGAGTATTTCACCCTCTCACATCAAGGGCAGCTGAGTCTTCAAATTGTCCCTGCTCTCCAAGGATGTATCTCTTTAAAGAAGAATCAACTCTTGTTGACTTCCTGGGTGCAAATAGCGGCAGAGAGATATAATTGTTGCTGTGATCATCTGGAGTGTTGGCTTGTGCCAGCGTTGTTTAGCTTTTTGGAAACCAGTCAAGGTTGTAAATCTAGGTTAACTTCACCAAGCACCAGGTCTGTCAAAAACAAGCTCATTCAGAGACAGGCGTCGTTTTTCTGCGCAGTTCCAGAACCTTACCAAGATTGCGGTAGCCAAATTGGGTTTTGTGGCGCAGTGGTTAGAATGCAGGATTGCAGGCTGACTCTGCCCACTGCCAGGAGTTTGATCCTGACCGGCTGAAAATTGACTCAGCCTTCCATCCTTCCGAGGTCGGTAAAATGAGGACGCCCAGATTGTTGGGGGGGGGCATAGGCTGACTCTAAAAACCGCTTAGCACTATGATGCGGCATATAAGTCTAAGCGCAAATTGAGCACTGCCGACGACAATGAACGAGCTGTGGGATCGAGGTGACACTTGGCTTGAACGAAGAGGCTCTCCCGAGTCCTTCCGTGTAGGCCGGTCTGGGAGAGTGTGCGACGGGAGAGAAGCAAATGCGTAGGAAACGAAAACAAGGCCTGGGTCTATCCCACCATCAAAGCTGGCACAGCTGGCGAAGTGGCACGCCGGCTGGGGGCCGGCGAGTGCCAAAAACTTTTTGAGAGAGGCCCAGTGTGAAATGTGGAATGTAAGCTGACGCAGTGTTTCTAGAAGGGTGAAGTCGGCGCGCAGCTGCGCGTTTCATGGATCCGAGGGTGTCTCCAGCCTTGTTGCCATCGAGAGGACCACAGGTGGTACCCACACCCTGGAAAACACCCAAAGTGGGCCACAGATGGTAGGAAAGGAAAAGAAAGGAGAGTTCCCTGCGTTGTATGGGGACTCGGAAAGGCTGGGGTGGCAGCTACAGCAGCTGCAGCTCAGATTGTCAAGGCCTCTGTGTGTGTGTGTGTGTGTGTGTGTGTGTGTGTGTGTGTGTCGGTCCCTAAAGGTTTCATTTCATCCGTCGCTGGAAATATTCGCCGAAATCAAGCACAGGAATATTAGCTAGGTGACCTATATAGGTATGAACGGGGTTGTCTACCTGCTTCATTTGTCTTTCTCCATCCACCTCCGTTGCACTCTCCTGAGTGCCAGCGAGTGTGTTTCTGGGTGTGTTGCTGCTGTGCAGCTGAGATGTGCCAGCACAAAGTTGCCCAAAGGTCTGGGTCACTTCTGAGGGTCTGTGGGAATGACCGTGGGAGGCAGAAGAAAAGCCACAGACTAGACATCAGTTCTATTCTATTCTATTCTATTCTATTCTATTCTATTCTTTATTTCTATTCTATTCTATTCTATTCTTTATTTCTATTCTATTCTATTCTATTCTTTATTTCTATTCTATTCTATATTCTGTTCTGTTCTATTCTATTCTATTCTATTCTTTATTTCTATTCTATTCTTTATTTCTATTCTATTCTATTCTATTCTATTCTATTCTATTCTATTCTATTCTATTCTATTCTATTCTATTCTAAACCTTGATATTTCACCCGTGCCTTTTAATGTCCAGCCTTACATATGTCAGTGTCCAGTGTCCTCAAAAACCAGATCGCGCCTCTTCTGCTATTCTGAATTCTGGGGGGGGGGGGAGAGAATTTCCCACCGCCCCCCTGGGAGGCCTGTTTCAACTCTGCACAGATATCTGTGTGTCTAAGGCAGGGAGATGGCTTACCTATTTATTTGATGCCGCACGCCTGTTTATGCCCAACTGTGTTTTTATTTGAGCAAAGCAAACGCCGCCAAAGATGCCACACGCACTCACCTGCTTTGATTGCTCACAGATGCCAGGTAATCGGATGCGCTTTACATGCAGGCGGTGCCCGGATGCCATTTCCGTAGCTGCTCATCTGTTGAGGGAAGGTGTTTTCCCTGGTTTCGTTTCTTTCAAGACCGGGAATTGCAGAACAACAGGATTGGGAGGAACGTCTGTCGTGCAGCTTACCTGTCTCAGAATCATGGAATCCTAGGGCTGGAAGGACCTCAGAGGTCTTCTAGTCCAACCCCCTGCTCAAGCAGGAGAACCTACACCATTCCAGACAACTGGCTGTCCAATTTCTTCTTAAAAGCCTCCAGTGATGGAACACCCACAACTTCTGGAGGCAGTCCTCTTGTTCTGACTTTCAGGAAGTTTCTCTTTATTTCTAGGTTGCTTCTCTCCTTGATTGGTTGCCGCCCACCGCTTCTTGTCCTTCAACATCTTTTTTTTTTTGTCTTCCCTCGAAGGGTCTAGAAAAGTAGATTTTGCCTCCTTGGCGCAGACTAACCCTGGTTTATCTTAGCCTTGATTCCCGGGAGCGGGGTTGCACGATCCATTACCTGGGATCAAATTTAACCATCAGTGCATCATGCTGGAAATTGTGTGTGTGTGTGTGTGTGTGTGTGTTTAAGAAGGCCAGTGCAGGGCAAAGAGAAGCATTGCCTGGTTTTTGTCACACTTGGACCTGTTTTTCCCTCCTTCACATCCAGCTTGCCTAGTCACTGCTGGAATTTTAAACCGAGCAGGGAAAACATTTGGAAGGGCAATTCCATTTTTGGGGAGGGTCGTGTTTGGCAAAGCCGGTCTCTAATCCAGCGATGCTCTGCCACCAGCCCTGTGGCCCAGTGGACCCCCCCCCCAAAGGCTGCCTAACACCCCCCACACGTTTTTCAGACGACAATCCCAGATGTTGGATGCTTCTCCCCCCCCTCCCAGGACCCCCGCGGCTTTTTGATATACGGTGCTCCTGAAATCTGGGCCTTCCTCTCGTTTCTTCTCCTGGGCCTCTCTCTCTCTCTCTCTCTGCTCCAGCTCTCTTAATTCGAGGAAGGCGCTGTGCAGATGCTCGCCAGATGTGGATGTTTTACTATATTTCGGCATGTTTGCCCCATGGTGTTACTATGGTGATAGCAGATTCACGAGCGGGATGAATTAATCGAGCGGGGTTGTCTATGGTTACCGTAGCGTTCATTCAAACAAACACTCCGTTGCACGTGTGCGTGCGTGTGTGTGTTGGTGTCCCTGTGTGTGTTTCCACCCCACTTTTCTTTTCTTAATGACCTAACTGATGATTCTACCACCAGTTTTGCTTCTTTTCACCTGGGAGGTGTTTTGCCAACTAAGCACATCTGGTCCAATTTGAATTCTCCCTTTTTCAGCAGGGAAAATTGTGCCTTTTTGGGGGGGGGACTCTCCGTCCGTCCGTCGCACAATAGCGTTGTCGTTTCGGACTTCAGGTCACAGGCCACTTCGGTCTCCTTCTCCGCTTCATCCTCCCACTAGGCTGGATTGCCAGTCTGGATTGCGCTGACTGTCAGGAAATTCCTCCTTAATTCCAGGTGGCTTCTCTCCTCCATCAGTTCCCATCTTTTGCTTCTTGTCCTGCCTTCAGGGGCTTTGGGGAATAGGTGGACCCCCCTCTCTTCTTTGGGGCAGCCCCTCAAATATTGCAAGACCGCTGGACATTCAGGGATCAGCCTCCAACTCGTCCGGGGGGAGCACCAGATTGGCGAAGTCCCATTTCCAACGCCAGAGGCAAAACCCCGCCAAATCTGGGTCAGATTATCTGGGCCACTCTGGGTGAAGTGTTGCCAATATTTTGGGGTTTCCTCTTGTTAAGGTTGGGGCATTTCCCCCCCCCTTAAGCACCACCTTCCCCCCCCACAGCCCCTCCATGCCCTTGTGCAATAACCACAATTGCCACCCCAGCCGGCTGCGCGGTGATTCATTTCGCCAGGCCTGGCCGGCAGACGCTTCATTGGTATTCCGCGTCGCTGCTGTGTCTGTCGCTGCTCTGCACGCTGCCGGGTCCAGGATCCTCCGGGGAGTTGTGCAGCTGTCAAGCTGACTTCCATCATCCCCTCCCGGAGCCGAGAGACAAATTATCCAGCCGGCTGTCAGACGAGACGAGGCGATTCAAACCTGCAATTTCTAAGTGGTTTTTGTTATTTTTTTTTCCCCCCAAAAAGAGGAAAGGGAAGCAGAAGAGAATGCAGCCTCCACGTGGCACTTTGGAAGCCGGCAAAAAAAAAGAAAAAAGAAAAAAAGAATACAGATAGTCCTTGATTTACGGAGCTCAACGTTTCTGTTGCTAAGCGAATTGGGTCGTTAAGCGAAGGTTGCCCCGTTTTATGACTTTTCTCGCCCCGGCGGTTAAGCCAATCACCGCAGGGGATAAGTTGGTAATACGGTCGCTAAATGAATCTCGCTTCTCCAATTGAAGGATCGCAAAGGGGGGGTCACTTGACCCCCGGGGACACACATCAACCGTCAAAAATAAGAACCAGTGGCCAAGGGGATGCTGCAGTGGTCGTAAGGGTGAAAAACGGTTCCGAAGTCCCTTTTTTCCCCATGCTGTTGTAGCTTTGAGCGGTCGCTAAACGAACCGTTGTAAGCTGAGGACAACCTGTAATTTGCAGGGTCATGTGTTGAGAAAAAGAGGCGACCCTTGTGCCAGATCGAAGCATTAGACCCATGTTTCTCCAGCTGGGCAACTTTCAAATGGGTGGACTTCGACTCCCAGAATGGGGCATTCTGGGAGTTGTAGTCCACCCGTTTCAAAGTTGCCCAGCTGGAGAAACACTACATTATACTCTTCTGATTTCCAGAGGGAGCTTTGGGCATCGTCTCGCCCAGCCTTTGTGTCCACCGGCAACTCTGTTTTTCCAGGCCCAGCGAGTAGCAACCTGGATATTACGTCCCCTCTCCATTCTGCAACTCGGGGGTCACTTAAAATCCTGCGGCTGGGAGCAGGGAGCCCCCCCCCTCATGTCCCCAAGTGGGACCAAGAGCCCGGAGCAGCCCTTCCTCTCGGCCGGCCGGCGTTCCTTTCCTTTTCCCCTCCTTCCCCTGACTGCCTCCTGCGCCTTTTGTGGAAAAGTAGGTCAGAACCAGCGGAAAAAGCTCCCTAAAGTGGCAGTCTCTTTCCATCTGGCAGGCTTCCTTCGGGCAGGCAGAACCAAAACACGGATGCTTCCATCGGGCTCGCAGTCGGCTACCCTTCCCCCCCCTCCCTCCCTCCTGAGAATTTGTGCCCTCAGGGGAGGACAGATGGGCTTCGGAGTGATGTGAGAAGAGAGGATCCTGGGGGCTATCTAAAGGCCCTCTTGGGGTGCATTGGGGGGGCAAGGGATGCCTCGGTCGCTGTTGCGGGATCCGTGGTTGAAACTGGTTGTCTGAACTGTTTGAAAGCGAGTGGCAAAGAGACTCGGGTCACATCCCCATCATAGTTCATTGGGTCAGGGGGGGAAGATCCAACTCCAGAATTCCTCAGCTGGTTTGCAGGTCAGGGAATTCTGGGAGTTGAAGTCCGTTCCTCGTCAAGTTGCCTACTGTAAGGAACACTAATCTAAACCCATCCATTCTCATATTCTCTCTCTCTCTCTCTCTCACACACACACACACACACACACACACACCTACCTACCTACCTACCTACCTACCTTTGATCAGTTTAGCCCTCCAGGAAAAAGAGCTGGAAGGGAAGAGAGTTTCAAAAAGTCACCCTCTCCCCTTATTGGCTGCCTAAAACACTCCTTCCAACACTGATTGGCTGCAGGGGCAAAGCCACACCTATTAGGGCTCTCCTCCAATGAGAAGCAAAGCTGCTGCTTTGAATAGCCTTCAGGAACAAAAGGCAGATTTTCAACCAAAGTTTGCTCCTTATTGACTTGTTTACTTTCTTAGGCCAAATTATAATCTTAAATCACATCGGATGTTTTTGCTTTGACACCTTCCTTCCTTTCTCCCTTCCTTTCTCCCTTCCTTCCTTCCCTCCCTCCCCTTCCCTTCCCTTCCCTTCACTTTCTTTTCCTTTCTTTCCTTCCTCCCTCCCTTCTTTTCTCCTTTCCTTCCTTCCTCCCTCCCTCCCCCCTTCCCCCATAATTGTCCCCACTCCAGAGACCCACATGAGCAGCAGTGTTAAAAACTGTGATGTTTGCAAGAAGCCATCAATCACGGTGCTTACAGGATATCTCCCCCCGGCAAAATTTTGCTGGGGTTTTCATCAATCAAATAGCTGAAATATTTGTGGCTTGTCCCCAGGAGGTATATGCAGGTGGAGATTAGAACCAGTCGGTCAAAATTGTACACACACACACACACACACACGCATACACACAGATACGCGCGCACACTGCACAGACACACACACAGAGAACAATCTACAGATGCAAACCCTCGCTCACTAGCAGGAGGCAAGGACTGGAAAAGGGGTAAGGAAGAGAGAAAAAAATTGATTTATAATGATACCCAAACAGTATTTAAATGTTCCAGCGAGGAATGACTAGGGAAGGGGGGAGCGAAATATTTTATTTATGTATTATATTACATTTATAAGCCATCCATCTCACTCTCAGGAGAGACTCTGTCTGCGCAGCTTGTTCTTACCCCCTCCTTGTAAATTTGGACTCTTTCCTTTACAAATGGAGCCGTGGAGGCATTTGTCAAAATATGGCAGCTCATAGGTTAACCCCTTGTTTAATCCCAAAGACCCTTTGGGGCAGAGAGGCTGGCTGGTTTTATGACGGGAGAATGGCGTATCTCAAGGACACTTAGACGTCCTCGGGACATTTGAAGCAGCCGAGAGGCTGTTGGCTTCCTGGCAGAAGCTTTGGGGAGCTCTTTCAGCAGCTGTCCCCAACCTTGGAACAACTGCCAGCGGATTTGTCGCGGGCCTACGTCTTCTCTAACCTCCAGCATAATAACTTAAAAGGGCACGCAAGATTCAAATGAAATATCTTTATTACAGTTTTGGACCAGCCTTTATGGTAAAAGAGATTTGTTACTGGAAAGGGGAGGGGGGGAAAGTATGTGAGATTTAAAGTTCTCTGAAAGTCAGTTTTAGGAGGTTACAGATTTATAAAAAAAAAAAAGACGAAGAAGAATGAAAGCAAAGAGGAAACCAGCATACATCCAGGTTAAAACATTTGCCATCCTTTGTTCAAGTGGTCAAAATAAGCTCTTATTTCTACGGCGCCAAGGAAGCAAAGAGGGAGCCAGCCTTTTGGTTAGACCAGGGGTAGTCAACCTTGGTTCTTTTATGACTCGTGGACTTCAACTCGGCTCAGGAATTCTGGGAGTTGAGGTCCACGAGTCATAAAAGAGCCAAGGTTGACTACCCCTGGGTTAGACCAAGGGTGTCCAACCGTAGCAACTTTTAAGACTTCTGGACTTCAACTCCCAGAATTCCCCAGCCAGCATGTTGAAGTCCAGAAGTCATAAAGTTGTCAAGGTTGACACCTCTGGGTTCCGGATTCATACAGGACCATCTTTTACCCTCAGAATCACCTTTTTGCAAGGAATGTCTGGTTTCATGCCAAAATGAAACAACAACAAAAAAAACCTTATACAGGTCTGATTGGGATAGCAGGAAATGTAGAGTTTTATAAGCAGAAGTTGCCATTTGTCTGCAGAAATATCAATAAGGTTCTTCTTTTTTTTTCTCTAGCAGTTGAACTCGGAAGGAAGGAAGGAAGGAAGGAAGGAAGGAAGGAAGGAAGGAAGGAAGGAAGGAAGGAAGGAAGGAAGGAAATCCTTAGCTTTCAGTAAGTAAACCCTTTTTCCCTCTCTCTTTACCATCCAGTAAAGCTTTAGCTAATTAATTTACCAAGTCCAACGTGCAGACATGTATATTCCACATGAAGAAAAAGAAAAGGCCGAAATGTTGGAAGAACCAGCCCACGTAGGCCGCCCAGTCTTTAGGGAAAAGATCCCCAGCTGTCTGGGGAATTCTGGGAGTTGCAATCCACACATCTTGAAGTTGTCAACAAGATGGAGAAACATCGCTTTAGCTTAATAAAGAGAGTGACTTTAGTTCCCCCCCACCCCATCAGCATTTGCTGTTTAGCTGAATCAGGAACAGACCGTCTCAAGTTCCCTGTCAATCTTCTCTGTTCCCCCCCCCCAATCACTTTTGGGGAAGGTTAAAATGGGTGTGAAATTGGGAGAGCGTTGAGATTCAGGGCAATTTTGATTTGATTGACTCTGCTCCAGAAGGAAGAACAGCCGAGACGATTTCAGGAGGGCTGTTTTATTTGTTTTACAATTTGATAAACTCGCCCAACCTCCACAGAGTGCTGGAAAGCCCGGTTAGAAGCTGCGTCTCTTGTGTATTTTGGTTCACACCTAGGCAAGAGTTGGCACAAATCCTAGCACATTTGCTGGGGGAGCCTGGATGTCGTAAAGGTGTCTGCTAAACAGATGTTAGACTGTCTGCGAAAGATTTGTGTGCATCTTTCAGAGGAGAAAGGGGCGGTAAATGAACAGGTGCCAAGTCTTTTTGGGGTTGCCAGTCCTGGGAGTTTAAATCAGACAAAAGCAGCCAGGAGCTTCTCACAGCACCTCCCGGGGACGCTTAGTAGATTCAAAATGCTCTTTTTTAAAGCCTCCCAGCCCAAACAGCCCAATTTCTGCCTCTCAAGCCTTTTGTCATCTCCACCAAAATGGCACTCTGGCCTCGCAGTGACTCCCAGATTCTACTTCCACATTGCAATGCAATGCGATCAAAATGCTAAAGGCCCTTGTCAGATTTACATGGCTGACTTAAGAGATGCTGGATTACGTGAAATTTTGCTTGCTTCCTCCATAGGGGGGTTCCTTCGCAGAATCGTTTTCCCAAAAAAAAAGGCTTAATGAGAAAAACAAGATGCTCAATACTTTTTATTTCCCTTTCCATTTTCTGAGTAAGGAGTAAAATCCTCAAGCGTTTTGAGTGAGATTCGTGGGGGTTTTTTTTCATCTTGAATTATATTAAGTTCATTTTCTTGGAACTACAAAATATCTTCCTAGCTTAGGAAGCGGTAATCGATTACGCAGTGCGGTTTAGCAATTAAAAAAAAATGTATTTGCAGATTAGAACATGCCCTGGCTAGGTGGCGTTTGAGCTTCGGTTGAGTCCCCTCCATTGAGAAATCTCATTTTGGGGCAAAGAGTACAAGACACTGCCTTTTTCTTCCCACCGAAAAGAATTAAGAGGCTCACCGCATTCAAATTCCATCTATTAAAAAAAAAACATCTGCCCTTCAGGAAGTACAGGTCCATTTCTCCAAAGGCTGGTCTTCCAATTCCTCTTTCAACAATCCCCCCGAAATTGGCTCCTAATTCAGATTTCACATTTCTCCTAGCGCAGAGAAGTATGTTTATTTTTCGCTCTTTATGATGTTGCGGTTCGATTCCTGTATCTGAGACAGTATCAAGTCATCCGCTTAGTTATTTCCTGGGAAAACCCCAAATACTCCACACTCTGAATTTCCACCAGATCAAGGGTTGTTTTTTTCCCTACTTGATTTGGGCTAATTCATGCAACATTAAGAAAAAGGGATACCTCTCCTTCCATAGCCTTCCTCTTCTCCCCTCAAACTAAATACAGGGAAATGGGGTCTCCATGGGTGGGGTGAGGTCCTTGCGATGTGGAGCGGAGTCCTCGTCCATCAGTTAAAGACAATTGATTGGAAAGGGTCATTTTTTCTCTGAAGAGGGGAACTGTGGAACTCACCCACCCAGTTTATTTTGATTTAAACTAGAGTTTAAGGGAAACTTTCATTAAGGCGTCAAAGCAGCAAGGAAGGCTGAAAAAAGCCAACCAGGGACTTAGCAGGTGTTATAAAAAATTTGTCCTATGACATTGATATGATTGATGGGGTTACTTTAGTGGGTCCTGCCTTGGTATCTTCAACCAAGAAGACGACGTAGAAATAATATGGAATTCAAACAAGCCTTTGGAAAGTCAAGGAAAAGATTGGCGTGGGTTTAGTAAAGGTGCCTCTTAACATTAACGTTGTAACTTTGGTCACTAAATGAACTGTTGTTAAGTCAAGTTCAAGACACACCCATTTATTGTTGACCGCCAACTTATTGGTTTTTCTTAATCCCATGGATACTCAATTGGTGAGATTATGTAAATTTTGTTTTAATAGTAAAATAAGATACTTTTACTGGGTTTGGACTTATTTTTCCGGACAATTTTATTAGCGATAATGAGTCTATACACTGTACATTCAGTCACTGAGATGTATTTATAAGCATAGCTATTTTTTTTATACATACTTCGATAAAAGTCCTTTATATTACAATATTATCTGTTTCCAGGTTGGAAAAAAAGGGAGAGAGGGCAAAGGGTTATCGTTCTCTTCCCCCCCCCCCTTTTTTTTTCCTCTCTCTCTCACTCAGGCATTTGTAAACAAGCAAGCACATTTAATCACATAAAAATAATTCTAAAATAGGGAAGCCATTGAATTGTTAGCAGCAGTGGCGGGACCTAAAGAAAAATGCGCTCAAAAGGATTTTTTATTTTTTTTTATCTATTCAAAAATTGCAGTTTGAGTCCCTGTTGAAAACTGAATTATTTTGTTTCTTCTAAAAAAAAGCCCCTCTCTCTCTCTCTCTCTCATACAGGAACTGCTTTGACTTAGAGAAGGAAATGTCCATTTTATTTATTTTTTTTAACCATCAAAATACAATGAAACATGAATATATGGCGCAAATAATGGGACCAAAGGTTTAAACCGACATTGAGATTCCAAAATAAATGTGTTATTTCGGGGTGGGGCCTTTATTCCCTAACAAATATCAACCTGTCTTCATTTCAAAGCATAAGTTGTAAAACCAAACAACTCGGTAAGAAGAGGGGGGAAAAGGCCTCAAAAAGTAAACACCATATACACTTATTATACAGCTATAAAACGAAAAGAAGTATTTACAGTGTTTTGTGTTTTATTTTATTTTTAACATTGGGTAGTTCCATTTGAAAAAGCAATATTTTTTTTAATCATTCTTAGCTGCTCCGTAGACATCAATATCTTTATTGCTGTTGGTATTTTTTTTTTTTTTCGTCCCCGCCCTTGTTAAAACGTAGCTGGGCATTTCTTTAAAAATTGACTTCAATTGCATATACAATGTATTTAGATATGTATATATGTATTTATATTTATGCATAGGTATATATAGTTTATATACCGATATATACTGATATCCCCCACCCCTCCCCAAATTAAACCAGGTAGGTAAGAGCTTGCAAAACCAGGATGGTTTAGATCAGTGTTTCTCAACTGTAGCCATTTTAAGATGGGCGGACTTCAAAATCCCAGCTTCGCTGGCTGGGGAATTCTGGGAGTTGAAGTCCACCCATCTTAAAAGGGCCACGGCTGAGACACAGGGTTCAAGGGGGACCCATTTCCCTCTGCTTCTCTCCAGCTCTTCTCCATCTCGATGGCGGCAGCTCATCCAAAACGGCGGCAACTTTCAACTGGATCGTAGCCTCAATCATGGGTGGCCTTGCGCTCTCCTCCGAAAGGCTGGCCGGGCTCCCCTACACAGCCCCTTTCGGTGCAAGCGAGCGAGCCGGCCCAGGATGCTGGCTTTCAAGCCGTCTCGGAGGGCACGGACACAAAACACACACACACTCACACACAATTTAGAAAGCAGCACTTTCCAGGAAGGTCAATTTCACAGGATGCCTGGCTGGTTGGGAAAGGTGTGGGGGAGGGAGGCGATGCTGCAAAACGGAAAGGCCCGTGCAAAGTACACAGGTGGGGGCCCGGACACCTGTAATTCTTTTTTCCCCGGAATTTTGAGAGAAAATTGAGGGGGGGGGCAGAACCAAATTAACAGAGGAAGTGGGGTATGAGCTGCGTGGTTGAAATTGCAGAATTTTTTTTCTCTTTCCTCCGAGCTAAATTGCTTTGGGAGACCAAATCTGGTTTTGGGGGGGCTTTTTGCTTTCAATTTTAATCTCCCCCTCCCAAGGAAAGGCTAAATTTAAAGGCTGCATGCACCACCTTGCATTTTGATGTGATAGGAAATGTTTCAGGAATAGCTGCGTGCCAAAGGAAACCTGGGGGGGGGGATACTGTCAAACGTGCCCACCGCTCACTCTCGGGAGCTGCTAATAACATTGCCCCCCCCCCCCCGAGGGATTTATCGGCAAAACGCTTTCTCCTCTTTTGCCCTGAGTATCAATTTCTTTTTCAATCTCGGGTGGGTGGGAATTTCCTTTCCCCTCCCGCCCCCACCCCAGGAAAGGGGAGGAACTCTGCATTGATCTACCCAGCCCAGGTTGGCACTAAGAGGGAATCTTCCATCTTGGTGGTGTTGCAGGTTTTCTGTGCCACTCGCAGAAAAGCGACGCTGAAGATGAACAGACAGCTGAGGGGGTCTTCAGCTGGCGGAGGGGGGGGGACACACCTTTATGGACTGTTACATAAGACACTAATAATGCCCGTTAATTAATATAGGTATGGTAAAAAATTTAATTTCATGCATATGTTCTTTTAATAACTGCAGAAAAAAAACATACAAAGAAGCAATTTTTTTTTAAAAAAAACCTCACATTAAAAAAATAACTGCATAAACACAATCAATATTCCTTTTTTTTTTTTGCATTGCACTTTAGAGCTGAACCCCATTCGTTGCAAATGAAGAAGGGCAGAGACCTCAAAACTTAGACAAAGTAGTTGTATCATGCAAGCTAGTTCACTGAGCGGTTTCGTGCTTTTCATTTTCATTTTTATTTTTTTTGCCTAAGTAACCTGATTCCTTTTTTTCTAATAAATCTTCCTTTGTATTTATATGGTTGCTTAACCAGTCTCCCACCCGCTCCCCTAAATGTACTTTCCTCCTTTTTCAACATTCATGCTTACAATGGCTATTAGAATGGATAATAACAGCTTTTTTTTAAAAAAAAAAAAATTAATACATTTTTTTTATCCTTTAGTGTACTGCAAATTAATACTTTAATTTTAGGACAGGCTGCCGCAGTGTGAATAGACCAGAGGGAGGAAAAACACGTTTTCCTTCCGTGTTTTAAGAACAGTAAAATGGGAAGGAGAATTTGCAGGTCTTGGGTAAATTGGAAGGTGGTTGCTTTGATTTGGTTTTGGCATCGTTAAAAATGTTCAAGCAGTGGGGGGGGGACAAACAAACCAAGGTTTGATTTAGGCCAATAAACTTCCGTTTGAAACCCAGTTTGTTGACAGCTTCTCAGCTGCAGATATGGCTTTTATGCAACGTGCAAAGGAGAATGCAAACTCTTCTTTTGGCTTTTCTGGCTTCATCCCGGTGTGTTTCTCCATCCAGGCCCACGTCTGCGATCACACCGGACCAAAACAAGCCATAAAGGAGGGGAAGCAAATTGAACAAGCCAAGGCTTATTCTTGCTTTAGGCTGCCTGAGATGTGTGAATGCAGTTCCTTCAGGCTGGTCCTTACAAAACCGCTCTCGCTTCTCAGAACTGAGCAAAACCAGCTGATAAACAGGGCAGAAAGGATTCTGGCTTACGCGCAAACTACGGTCAGTGGCTGGCTTCCGACATCCCCGTCTCCACCTTTAGAGCCACCGATCTTTCAGGTGTCGTGAAGAGGCCCTTGGCAGCTCCAAACTCACCACTACGGGTGTTTCTCGCCCGTGACAATTCTGCAGTATCGCAGCCAAGGCGCACGCCGAGCCAGCCACGTTCCTGGCACCCCAGTGGCCGACAAAGCATTGCGAACTTGTAGCTGGTGCTTTGTGTGACAGTGTGCCTCAACCTTGCTGGCCTTTTAAGATGGACTTCAACTCCCAGAATTCCCCAGCCAGCCCCGCTTTTTACCAGAGGATAGAAAAGGAGCCACGGGAGCTAACGGACGGAGGGACTTCAAATTAACCCCACCCCTACCCCAGAAAAATGTGTGTGTGCGCACATACGTGTGTCTTAAGATGGGGACTTTGCAAAGCATCCCCTGAGCATATTTTGGCTGCACACTGCTAGGAAGCGGGCACTGCCGGCGCCTTCAAGATCCCAAGATTAAAGCATTTTTGTCACATGAGAAACAAACAAACAAACAAACAAAATCACCCCGTGACAGCAACAACAACAAAAAAAACAAGATCCCGAAAAGAATAAACAAAAGTTGGCTTATTCACAGCAGCAAAAAGTCTTTTGTCTCTTTTAATACAAAGGCGAGTCTCGTTCGTTCAGAGGGCACCCAACGCTCTCTGGCTGCTGCAGCATTGCCAGTTTCCGGAGGTCAAACGCTGCAAATTTCGGAGGCGTGGCGGATCAAAAAAAGTGGAATGAATTCGCTGAGCAAAACGGAAGGCGTTTTTTTGTTTTTTCCTTTCCCCCAAAAAACACACACGCACGCGTGCCACTCACTCGTTCCCGTGTCTTGCTCACAAGCAACGGGGGGGGGGATCAATCCAGCTGTTTCTTTCAGGTTAAACTTCTTCCTTTCCTCTCGTTCTTTTTCGACGTGTTCGGGTTGTTGTTTGCTAAAGTCCGAAGTGCTTTGGAGTCAAAGCGAGTCTTTGCGAGGAGCGAACACTGAATTTCATAAGGCTGGGTTTTATTTAGGACAGAGATCTATTCCTAAACGTACAAACATCCTTTTTTTCTCTCCCCCCCCCTACTAACTTTCTCTCTTTTTTATGATCAAACATAGGAAAAACAAAGGCTGAAACCTGGAGAAAGGAGGGGGGGAATCCTAAAATCGGAAATTCTCATTAAAAAATCCCTTGATTTGAAATCATTCATGGCTATTTTCTTTCCTGAAACACTTTCCAACACCTGTACCAATTTACACAATAGGCATCAAAAGTATCCCACCCCCGGCCCCACATTTATATATAATATATTTCATATTTTATTTTATTTATTTTTTAAAAAAGAAATCTCAATGGTTTTTAATACGTCGTCTTGACTAAATGATTTGCATTTCGAAATAGCTTATAACAAAAGGGCTTGTTGGGGTTTGTTGGTGTACGTATATGTGTGTGAGTGTGTAGACACAGACACACACATATCTCTATCTATATATATTTGTAGCAGCCCTCAAAGCTTGTCCCTTCTTTCCACAAACGCTGCTTACCGGACAAGTAGAAAAGAAAAAAATACATTTTAAATTTTTTTTTCCTTTTTTTCTTTTTTGCTGCAGACTCCAAAGAGTAGATTTATAAACACTTTTCACGTTATAGGCACAGGAAAATGTTGTGCTATACGGATTTTTTTTTTAAAAAAAGAGGCAGAATTCAGTGCTTTCGTTATAAAGAGTAACATTTGCCCTCCGATTAAGAACCAGATCCATGGGGGTTTTTTTAGCCACATGCAGGGATGGGGGGAAAAAAACGCCTCTTCCACGCATTCTCGCTTACTATGCACAGATCGGCCCTGGGGCCACAGGCAGCGCATCGATTCCACCGGTCTCGGGCCCGGGGGGGGCTCAGTTCTCGGGGTCTTTCGGGGTGTGGGCACCGCTGGGCAGGTCGTTATGCTTCGACCATAGTTGCTCTTGCAGTTCCTTGACGGCTTTTTCCAAGTTCTCGCGTGCTTCGCGCTCGAGCAAGAGGTCGGCCCGCAGCTGTTCCCGGTCGGCCTCCGCGTGCTGGAGCTTCACCTGCAGATCTTCGATCTGGGAGGAGAGCAGGAGGGTGAGTGAGCGGGGTTTCCAAACCACAGGGCTGCTTAGAGCGATCGGCCCGCATTTGTGGTGGGGGAAGTGGATCCTTCCCTTCCCTAGGGCTTTTGGATCCTTGTCCTTCTGGGTTCCTTTTTCTTAACAGGAACAGACAAGCCTTGGTTAGCAACTGGGGGAGGAGAACGCGGCGTCTCCCTAGTCATATACGCTCATTCTACCTCATTGTAAAGCTACATTAACAGAATCTGAAAAGTACCGTTTTTCCTTCCCTCCCTTTTACGGCCCCAAAAACCTAGACAGGATCCCTTCCGAGCCTGTTTCTCCACCCGTTATACAGTGGTGGGCTCTGCTGTCTCTTATCTTCCCGTTCCCTTGGCTCCGTCTCCCAAGGCCTCTCCCGCAGCCTCTCAAAGGGATGTTTTCACCAGCAAGCCCAGTCTGACTCAAGCCGAGAACAGGACCCTGAACCCAAAACGACAAGTTCTCAGACTTATGGGGAGGAGGAGAAATTGGAGATGCTCAGAGCCGCCCGGAGTGTTTTTCCACCCAGCTTTCTCCTGAGGGGTTCCTTTGAAAAGGACTGGCAAGCGATGCTGCTTGATGCTTCCTTGAATCTTTTAACTTTTGGGGGGAGTTTGCCCACCGGCAGAAATCTCTCGAGCATCCCAAGCCAAGCTCTGGGCTGGGAAGAGGGCACGGCTGCTTCCACACTCACCTGGGCCGAGTACTTGGCTCGTAGACGGCCGGCCTCGCAGCCTTTGTCGCACACCCGGACCTGTCGGGCCTGCTCCAGTTCCCGCTTGAGCCGTATCCGGGACTCGTTGGCCTCTTTCATTTTCTTCTCATTCTCTGCCCGGAGGCGCTCAATCTCCTTCCTCAAGTTGCGCTTGGCTTCCGTCGCCTCCCTCAGCTTCTCCTTCTTGGCCACGCGGAGGAACTCCAGCTCCTGGGACGAGAGGGCGGCTTAACAGTGGAAGGGCCCAAGGCCAACCCACACCCCAGGGCTAGGCCAATCGGCTAGGCAAGGGGTCAGTTGGATAACCTCAGGGGTCTCCAATCTTGGCAACTTTTAAGATGCACGGAGTTCAGCTCCCAGAATTCCCTAGCCTGCTAATGGTTTTTTGTCAGGATTCAGAGAGGAATAAAACCCACATCAATATCCCCTTCCGTTCTCAAATTAAACCAGGTAGCTAACCAGACAGGATGATGTAGACCAGTGTTGCTGAACTGTAGCCATTTTAAGATGGGTGGACTTCAAATCCCAGAATTCCCCAGCCAGCAAGTCCACTTCGCACCTCTTTGAAGTCCACCCATCTTTAAGTTGCTGAGGTTGGGAAACACGAATCAACCTACTAACTGTGATAACGCAACACACACACACACACACACACCTGAGCTTCCACGATCTAGGCGGATCATTAGAAGAGGTGAATCCGAGCGCCACCCGGGGATTGTCCCCCAAAATAGTGTCCCCTTTGTGCCCCAGGCCCCGGGGGGCACCCCATTACCTGGTGGAGACTGCGCTTGGCTTGCAAGGCAGCGTTGAGCTTCTCTTCCTGCTTCACCCTCATCTTCACCACCTCATGGAGGAATTTCTCTTTGGCTTCTTTCGTGTCCAGACCGCCATCCAAGGCCTGCCTCAGATGCTCCAGCTCGGCTTCCAGCCCATTGGGGCCGTTGGGAGGCTCGGCGTGACTCGAGCCTTCGAAGACGGTGCTGCTGCTGCTGCTGCTGCTGCTGCTGCTGCTGCTGCTGCTGCTGCTGGCGGGGAGGGCAGGCTGGACTTGCAGGCTGGGGGAGTTCATGTCCTTGGCTGAACTCGAAGAGGTGAAGGATGGGGAGGAGAGCGAGGACAGGGAGGAAGTGACTGCAAAGAGAAGGAAAGAAGCCGTGGCAGTCAGGCCACCTGCCACCCCGCCAGGCAGCGTTTGGGGATGGCGGGAGTCCATAAGTAAAACGTGGTTTCATATGCAATAAAGGTAGGGAGCATGGGTGCAAAGAAACACAACGTTTGTGGGAACCAAGTCCTGCACTTCTCTGTCCCTGGGTGTATTTTCACTGTGGGAAGCTTAAGACCAGCATCCCTTTAACCTTACAGAATTGTGGCATTTAACAACACACAAAGGAAGTCCCGTTCTTGGTTTTGGACAGGGACTGGGAGGTCTGAAGCCCCAGGAGCTCCTTTCAACCTTTTTGCTTAAAAAAAAGCTCCTTTTTGCTTAAAAAAAAGGTTCAAGCTATTGGAAAGATGGCCTTAACGGGAAATTATTGTAGGAGATGGGAGGGACGGGTCAAACGCGTCATCAGTCACGAGTCCCTTCGCACCCACAAGAGACCTAAAGTCCAGCCCACCTTGAATTCCTTCCCATTCTTATCTCCCGCTCATTTCCCTCGACCGTTAGTAGCTCAGATTCTTGTAGAGAGAGCTTAAGCTTACAACAAATTTTATACACATTTGAGCTGCCTGGATCTCCTCCTGGGGCTCGAGAATTATTTGACCATCAAATCGGCTTTTATGAGCAAAGGAGGGCGAGGGTTCTCCTCCTCCACCGGCTTTCCCCCCCCTAAAAAGTCACACTTACATTCTTCTCGTGTTTCTACTTCTATCTCGGCTTCGGATTCCTTGTCTTCTTCCGTGGTAGCGGCGGGAGGAGCGACGGTGGCCAGGGCAGCGGGCGTCGGTTCGGGCACGGCCGGGTGTTCGGAGACGTGTTTCCTTTTCCGGAGCTGGGGAGGGCTGCTCAGGGGCTCGCCGTTCCGCAAGGCAGCCGGGGGGCACAGTGGGTTGCTGACGATCTTTGGCTGAGGAGGAGGGGCCAGCGCCACGTTGGGTGCGACGGAGTTCTCAAAACTTTTATACGAATAGAAACTGGCAAAGGGAAGGGCGGAAAGAACGCCAGGTTACCTCGCAGCCCCCACAAAGCTATTTCGGGGTGACTCACCCGCTCCCTCCGGAGAGGGCTGGAGAGAGCTCCTTGGGTGGGTTTCCGTGCCGTTTCTCATTAACGCAATGAATCATCTAAAGGCTTAATTGCCAGCTTTGAAAAGTTCACTTCTGCACCGGGCAAAGTAATCTTATTTTGCTGCTCTGAATTTTAAAGAACAAAGCAACTTACTGTAGATAGATAGATAGATAGATAGATAGATAGATAGATAGATAGATAGATAGATAGATAGATAGATAGATAGATAGATAGATAGATAGATAGATAGATAGATAGATAGATAGATATAGATAGATAGATAGATAGATAGATAGATAGATAGATAGATAGATAGATAGATGATAGATAGATAGATGATAGATTGACTGACTGATAGAAGACAGATAAGATGATTGATATATAGATGATAGATTGATAGATTGATTGATTGATTGATAGGAGATAGATAGATAGATAGATAGATAGATAGATAGATAGATAGATAGATAGATAGATAGATAGATAGATAGATAGATAACCTTTATTATTATTGTTATTATTTTGGCTGGCTGAGGAATTCTGAGAGTTGAAGTCCACAAGTCATAAAAGAGCCAAGGCTCCCCTACCCCTAGTCTAGACCAAAGGCACCGTTCGTTCATCCGATCCATCTACTCTCCAGCCCAACCATGTGATTAACCACCATTTTCTTCTATGCTCCAAAGGCTTAATTTTATACCCTGGTTCTGTCTGCCGTGTCTTATTTGGCTCAGATATTAAGGCCTCGGGGGGCTGATGCATCCTGTGGGACACTTTTCAGAGCACTGGCGTTCAAGTTACACATCTGGCCTGAGTATTCAATTTAACGGCCTTGAAATTTTGGCTGGAGAAACTCGGGATTCTCCTTACCTGTCTCTGATCAACCGAGGGATGTGGTTGGAGACCTCCTTCTCGCTGGCTGAAACGGCGGGGGACCAGGGCCGGAATGCGGAAAGACGCTGCTGGGGATGGAGACACCCAATATTCTGATTAAAAAAACAAAGGGGGGGAAGAAGAACAACAGTAAGAGACAAATGGATAAAGCAAAGATCTGGAGGGAGACTGGAGCTTCTGAATCTCTGGCTAAGCACTACAAAAGTTTTGTGAGTGTGGCGTACCACACAGAAGCCAGGAGGTAGAGCCTACTGGACGAACATCACACGCCATGTGAAGCCAACACAAAACTAGCCAAACTCCCAAAACTCACCTTACTGGATGAATTGGACAAGGATCGTAACCAACTGGACTGTTTCTCTTTATCACCAAGTAAGGGAGACTGCAGGACATCGTCCGTTTTGGGTTTCTTGGGGACAGGAGGATCGGACGGGACCTGAAAGGGGAAAAAAAAAAAGAAAATTGGGTATTTTCCACTGCATTTAAAAAAAAACCAAAGAACAAAGGTCCATCAAAGGTGGGTCGATATTACAGCCACGGGATCCAGTTGCAGCCTCCTCCACAACTGCATTAAAGCTGCTTTTTCCTGATTAATAAGAAAGCCATCTTTCTCCTTCACTAAATAAAAATAAAAATTAGGGAACAAGGAAGAGAAAATTGGGGTCTGGGGTGAAAACTCCGGGGATTACCCAAAGGTGAGCATCCTAAAATGGCAGCCTTCGTGAGAGTCCCTGCAGGGTGTTGAACAGACCGTTACGTTTCCCAAGATTTGTAACTGCGAATCTGCAGTCAGTGCAAAATGCTCAGTCAAGACTTTTAAAAGCCTGAACTTGTATCGATGCTGCAATACAGAGAGTTTTTTTTTCCCTCCCTGTCTCTGGCATACAAAAATCCACTTTTGAGCACCGTAGAGGCCTCAAACACATTCAGTCGGTTCAAGTCCACCTACGTCGTCGCACGCAGAAGAGCCCAACCGTTGAAAGAACGTTATTTTTCGATGGTGAATAAATCTTAACTCCCTATATTGCGGTAAACAGTGGCAAACCAAGTCGCATCCCAAAAGAATCCGCTGTAAAAAAAAATCCCCTGGAACTGTATCCAGCTGGAGAAGAGAACATGATTTATTGAATGGCTTTTCAGCAGAAATTTGTACCAGCTTGTGTGGGGGGGGGGGTGTTGGGTCCTCTCAAGTAGGAGGAAATCTATTACATTGATTGGGAGGTATTCGGGACCGTTAAAAACACAACAGACCCACATCGGACTTTCCCCAAACGATACAGTAAGAAAGCCATCCTCGTCCTTATATGAAAGTGATGGAATTTCCAGAAGATGCATTAAAAGAAGGAGGAGGAGGAAGAAAAAGGCCATTCTTAAAAGGATGAGATTGGGGGGGTGGGGGGGAAGGAAAAGGAAAGAAACCACGGATCCCAGCCGAAGAATTTGCAAACTCTGCCTGGCTAAATTGGAAGAGGCAAAGGTAAGCCTGGAAAAAAAACGGCGGCTGGCCGGTCCTGGAACTGGAACGCGTCTCCCCCCCTTCGCGACGCAAACAGCCCAGACTTTGTTATTCTGTTTGCAGCAGTTGTTAGGGCAATGACTTCACAATGCCGCAGCTGCAGCAGATTCTGCTGGCCGCTTGCCGAGATTCTGCCTTGCCGCTTCCACGAGTCGCTCCGCTCGGCCTATAAATCACCCACCGGGAGAAGAAAGGCCGCTTTGGGCCCACCAGCTCCGGGCCTTTTCCAGGGGCGCCAGGACGAGAGCCCCCCCCCCTTTGACTTGGAAGGCTCCTGCGGCAGGAATAAAGTCCCACCTGCCCCCTTTCCCCTTTCAAGACCGTTTGCTGGCTTTCCTGGATTCTGAGCTGGATCTGGTCACCAAGGAAGCCACTGGATTCCGACCGGGCCAAGGGCCAAGGAGGAGTGCCAGGAGATTCTCTTTCCCCACCCTGGCCTCCCAAACTTGCCCTCTGCACCCAGGAGGGCAGGTCTAGCTTCCAGGCCTGCGTGGACCACCTTTGTTTAAACAGGGCTTTGATTCAACCAACAAACGTGGTTTGTGTTTGCCCTGGTCTTGCACACACAAAAACACACACACTCAAGAGGGGATCACTTTGAGGAGCTGCTGCTGCTGCTTCATAGGAAAGAGGAAACAGTGACAACATCCCAATGATATTTGCCAAGTGCCGCAGATCCCAGCCCAGGCTTTGGTGGGGGGGAAGCAGGAGGCGGAGAAGCAGGTGGCGGAGCTGGGAACAGGGGCCTGTTCTTTCCTCCCATCCCCTTTTGAGTGTGGGGGGGTTTGATGCTCCCCCTCTTCCCCCCCCCACTTCTGTTCTGCAGGAAGGAGATTTTGTGCAGATGGGAGGGGTGGGGTGTTTTTTTAAGGGGGGGTGTTTTAGATGGCAATGTCATAATTTAGGTAAAAGAGCAGATCGGCTGCTTCTGGGACGGACGGGTTATTTATTTATTTATTCAACTTCTCTGCCGCCCGTCTCATCCATAAGGCGATTCTGGGTGGGCGACAAAATGGGTTGTTTTTTTAATTTTTTTTTTTAAAGGTGAATGTAACCAGTGGGAAATTAAGAAGACTTAAATAAGAGCTAACGTCAATTTCTTTGCCCCTTGAACGCCGACCAGCCTTTGCCGGTAATAACCAGCCTCTGAGTGGTTTCTTTCCAGGTTGTTCCGTTCCGTAACAAAGTTGGATTGGTGGGAAAGTCAGGCTACCAATGAACAGGCCGTCCGATTCTTTGGGGGAAATAACCGGCCGGCCAGAAAGCATGTCGGAGGCCCTTTTGGGAGAAGCCACATCGCTCACCTGCCTCACCGTCAGAGGGGCCGGACCGATGGCCACATGCCTGAAGCAGGCAGGCAGGTGAGTTTCCAACCACGCGCTGTGCACCTCCCAAAAGGATGTAGGCACCTCCCATCCCACAGATGTTTCATGCTGGTCTCTCAAAAGCTTCAAACCCCTTGGGCAGGCTCCCAGGGTGCCCACAGCCACCTTGGAACCCCAAAGGGTTACAGGAGAGGACCTGGGTCTCAAAGAAGGGGACGGGGGTGCTCAAAACCCTAAAAGTGGATTTCGTATGCGCCTCATTTCCCCCCTTCTGGGTCCAAACAGATGTTCAAGGGAATGCAGCGCCTGTTCCGCCGAAGGTCACTCGGACACGCCGGCTGGTCCCGCGTGGCCGTGGCAAAGCCGAGCGTGGTTGAAGGCGAGAGAGGAGGCTTTCCTCCCCCCCCCTCTGCTTCAGAGGACACCCCCCTCCCCCATCTTCAGGCCAAGTCATAATCGTTAAATCGGCAGGCAAGGTGATAGCACAGTTGGCGAGAGCTCGGAATACATCAGCAGAAATGTCAAGGCCTGGGAGACGTTTCCACACTCGGGGGACTCAGCTGCCAGATGGCCTCTCACCAAGCAGCCCCCCTGCGGAAAGCTCTTTTCACTACCCAAACCCTAACCCTCTCCCAGGAAGGACTACAATTCCAGATATTCGTATCCCGGGCGTTCCCTTTCCTAACTCCACCCTCCCTTTTGCAAATCTCTCCCTGGGCTGGCGTGGTCTGCTCTTTGGTTTCTGCAGGAAATCTCATGCACGTTTTCCCCCCCTCTGCGCTCAGTTCACGCTCCTTAAAAATGAGGGGTCCAGGTGAGTGTCCCATTGTGCAGGTAAATATGGGTATTGGCTAAAGGACCGTCCGGCTGCTTAATTTCAGCCCATCTTGATGCCTTCTCCTTAGGGCACAAGAGGCTACAAGGGTCACGTAGAACTGGCCTCTGTCCCTCTCTCGTTTTCTGAAAAACACCTTTCCCGCATGTAACAAGATTGTGAAAGTCCAGACAGGTAAACCAACAAACCTCCATTGTTGTCCAACTGGCGAGACTCCAGACTCCAGGGCTGCCCAAAACACACCTGACCTCTTTCTTGAGCATTTCCCAATCCGTGAAAGCAGGGAGTAATTACTTTGCAAACATGCAGACAACTCATACTTGCTGCCGTTTCTGCCTGGCTGAGAATATGGATTTCCCAGTGAGAGAGAGAGAGAGAGAGAGAGAGAAGCTGCCCACACTTGTGCCTTTGAAAACATCTGACAAACCAAGCAGGTGTAGTGGCCACAAACACACGAGACTTTATTAGCTCAACTTTTCCGTAGCAACCGGGCGGTCCGAGTGAAGCAAAACACACAAGCGGAGTGCAAAACCCCAGCACTTTCCCACCCAAAGTTTTGGGCTGAAGTTTTTGACCAAAGCTGGGAAGTCCACAAAGTTGTGTGGCTGAGCCACATATCCCCAGGAACAGCCCACCAACACGGCTAAGCTGCTAGGAAGACGCGAGATGCGTTTGGTTAAAGATGGGAATCTGCTTTGGGAAAAGAACTGGTATTCCCCTGTAGATCCAATTCTGCGTATTGCTTAAAAAGGGCAACAAAATGCTTTTTGGAAAGCACACGGCACAGGTCCAAGCAAGGTGTGTTTGGAAAGGGGAAGAGCATTTTATTGCCTGTAATTCAGGACTCTGGGCCTCTGTAATCATGGGAATCTCCCATCAGCTTCCCTTTCTCCAATCTGCGTTCCGCAGAATGGGGGGAACTCCAGGGTGGCAGGAAAAGTCACCACTGAGCAATGGAAACAGCCAGAAAAAAAAGCCAAGGTTTGACAAATCATAGATTGACATTCCCAAATGCTGCTGGTGCCGTTTGCCAAAAGACTTTACCGTCTCTCTCTCTCTCACACACACACATACGCAGCCCGTGTCCCACCCCACAGATCTCGACAGTTGTGTAGCCTACAACCAGCACAGCCAATATATTGGATGACCTCAATGGGTAAGGCAAAGTAGGCCTTGCTCACGAGGGATTAGGAGGTTCTGCTCAAGTTGTGCTGAAGAGGATTTACCGGCTTCCCCTTGATCCACTAGGCCCACATAGCCCTGTCCCACACACTGCTAAAACTCAGAACACAACCTCTCCTACAACAGGGGTCTTCCAACTTGGCCCTTTTGTGACTTGTGGACTTCAGCTCCCAGAATTCCTCATAGCTGGCTGAGGAATTCTGGGAGTTGAAGTCCACAAGTCATAAAAGGGCCAAGTTGGAAGACCCCTGTCCTACACCATTGTCAGCCAACGCCAGCCTCGGTTGGACCAAGGATCAAACGGCGTCTTCTGGAGGCCTTGGCAGGACCTTTGAGCTGTCTTCCTCCAATATCAGCCCTCTGCAATGACCATCTCAGGAACAGGCTGCCCCAAATTATCAATATTACAGTGGTGGGTTGTGTGTGTGTGTGTGTTTAAAATTCTTCAGAAATGACGCCGCCGAGGTGGTATCTTTATTGACGAGTTACGGCGGAAAGGACACGACGAACCGCAGAGTAGGAACAGCGGCTCGCATTGCGCAAGCTTTGGGTTGCTATATTTACCGAGCTGCTTTAAAACGCTCCCCGCTCGCAGACGTCCTAATCTCATTTCCTCTGCAAAATGTTTTCTGTGAAGTCTGCACAACGAAGCAAAATTCATCTGCTTCGCTGGGAGGGAAAAAAAAATGGAAAGAAAAAAAATCACAGCTGCGGCTCCAAATTCCGAACCTGGAGGAAACTTCTGTTTTTGTGTGTGTGTGTGTGTTCTCTGCCTGACTGCAACATTTTATTTTGGCTCGGTTTCGGTCGGCGGTGGACTGCAAGCTCACAGCGGAGGAATATTGAGGCATTTTATATCTGAAATGATTTCCCACGCTGTTAACTTCGCAGATCTGTCCTTTCCGACAATTCCTCTCCGATGCGACGCTTCCAAGAGAACAATTCCAGGTCGCCCTGCCACGAAAAAGTCCTCCACGTGAAAACAGGCTGTTTTTCTTGTTTCTGCTTCTGTGAAAAGCGCTTTTGTCTATTTTAAAGAGAGGGGTTTTTTAAAGAAAAAAGAAAGAAAGGAAGCGGAAACCTCGCAATCGCTAGGAAACCGAATCTTAAGACGCCAAATGGCTTTCGTTGGCTGGAGGAAAAAGGGGAAATATATTTATTGCAACCAACTCAGCCAGCTCAGGCAAACCACAGAGACGGTCCTGGCTTCTAACTACCCAGAGTTGTCGAGGTGAGGTGAGGTGTGGTCAGTGTAAAAAACTCAAGACTTCTGCCTCCTCCCTCCAGTTCCTCTGCTGTTGGCTGTCATCCTCTCCCCCACCATTGACAGACAGTGGGAGAAGCACATCACCCCTGGTCCAGGGGTTTACCCAGACCAGCTTCTTCCAGTCCAGTGTCAACAGCAACACAACCTCGGTTCCCAGCAGGGCCGCACCGTGGAATCTCTGCAAGAGGTGATCCGTCGAAGGGCCACGGCGTTCCTAGATCCTCTTGCAACCAGGAGCCCTTTCTCCAACTTTCTCTTGCTGACCCCGGGGGAATCTATTAAGCCACGCTCGCTGGGAAGAAGGGGAAACAGCTCATCCTCTCTGTCTTCCCAACGCCCTCCTCCATCGGGCTTCGCTGTCCCCCCACTCCACACCAATGCTGGTGGGCAAGCAGCCAGGGAGCAGAGCTCCTTGGAAGTAGAAGGCCCCCCGCCAGGGAAGAAAAAGTCCCCCTTTGGCGATTATCTTTGGCAACCGTTGTGTGGGAACTCTGTTGAATGGGGGATGCTGCGGGCCCAGGGAGGGAGGGGGGCTGTTTGGAGCAGGGCAGCGCCTGGAGACCCTCTTGAAGGGGCGCAAAAGAGACCCTTGACACCCCGGGATCCTTTGCACAATGGGATGCCAATGGGCACTTCTTCCCCTCCTCTTCACCTCCCAAGGGCTTATGGAAATTGGCCAGGCCTTTGCACTATCACTGTAAGTTTATTTGAGGAGGGTTCAGACTGCCCAACTCATTCAATCTTTGAGCACGAAACACACACACACACACACACACACCTTCCAATCCAGAATGGCTGCATACAATGGAACATCAACACGTTCCGCTCACTCTAACATGGACCCGCAAACTAGCCGTAATATTAGCCAATCTGGCAAGGTTTTGTTTAACACCGTTACACACACACACACACACACACACACACACATACAGGGGTCTGAAGGCTTTAAAGGCCCGAAGATTTTGCGGCTTGAACAAGTCAGTTTTTAAAACCGACAAGAGACATCAAAAGAGGACAGAAAAGAAGAAGGGGAATAATAAAAGAAAAAAAAAAGGCAATTCTAGTTTATAAATCGCCGGCACTTGTGCCTCTGCAGAAGCAGAAGGAAGAACCTGTATTCCAGGAAAGGAATTAAGCCGGAAAAAGAGATGCTCAAACTTCAAAGCCAGCGGACCAACCTCATTTTGAGATCTTTCTTTCTTCTCAAGTGCGGCCTTTGCACGCTCCAGATGGCTAAAGAGGCTAGGGGCTGTTTTAATTCGGCTGAGCCAAACAGGTGGGGAGCCAGGTGCCCACCTGGATGAGAGCAGCTGAATTCCAGCACGGACGCTCCTTCCTCCCTCCCTCAGCCATGGGCAGCAGCCAGGGTCCAACCTGGATAGGTCAAGTAGCACGGACAAGAAGGATGATGGACGGTCCCCAAGTTTGTAGGGACAAAACTAAATCCAGGATCCTAATAGGAGAATCGCCGTGCAGGTGAGGCCTCTGCACCTGGCCGGCTGGCGTAGAACATGTGGGACACGCTAAAGGAGGACACGGGTGGCTGGTTGCTTCCCTGACCGGCACACTCAATGCTGAATCATCTTGTAGGTCCTGTTGGTGAAAATGACACAACCCACAAAGGCCTTTCTCCAGAAGCCACAGGAATGGCATTGTCGGGTGTTGTCCGACTACAGGATATGTCTCATTCAGCCCTGCTGATCTCGAGAACGGTCCTGGCTGAAGATAACTAAAATTGAACAATTCCTGCAAAACAGAAGCTGGGATCACCCCGGATCTCTTGAAATGCTCCCCAAACTCTTGAAAGCGCCCTGGGAAAAAATGCCCGTTGCCCCAGCTGCTATCGCAAGGTGCTTTTCTTCAAGGTCTCCAAGGCCAAGGGGGGCTGGGGGAGCAGGGCCTTGACAGAAACCGGTCCTACTACCCCAGCATCGTTTTACAACCCATAATTCCCAGCTACTGATGTGAGAGTCCCAACAACACTTGAGTTTTTACATTCAAGAGCTGAAAGACAGCAAGGAGCAGAAGCAGACCTCTTAAGACAGTGTTTCTCAACCTTGACCATTTTAAGGCATGTGGACTTCAACTCCCAGAATTCCACAGCCAGCAATGCTGGCTGTGGAATTCTGGGAGTTGAAGTCCACATGCCTTAAAATGGTCAAGGTTGAGAAACACTGTAAATTTAAGAGGTCCACTCCGCTCTGGTGGATCTCGCCATCCTCTCCAGCTGAAAAGCCGGCTCTGCTAACTCTGCTCAGAGCAGAAACCAAGGGGGGGGGGGGGCTTGGCTGCCTCCCTCTCCCCCCCACTTCCAACTTTTCCTTCTGAAAACCATCGGCATCTCCCTGACTTGGGAATCCAGAAGGCATCAGGCCGATCTCGAAATCAGGCGTGAGACCGGCTTTGAAATCTTGCTGCCAAACAAACGAAAGGAAAATATCAAGCAAGGAGGCTTTTGAAATGAAAATTCCCAATGGGTTTCTCTCTCTCTCTCTTTCAGACTTCTTTCAGGGGTCCTGGGAAAAAGCCCATCAGCCAAGTCTTGTCTACACTGCCTTCAAAAAAAA
Organism: Protobothrops mucrosquamatus; assembly: GCF_001527695.2. NCBI lineage: Eukaryota > Metazoa > Chordata > Lepidosauria > Squamata > Viperidae > Protobothrops > Protobothrops mucrosquamatus. The sequence goes on along the minus strand of NW_015387201.1, from coordinate 400,018 downwards.
ATCAAGGCAACCGCAGGAACATCTGGAAAGGGAGGGGCGGGGCAGAGAAGAGGCAGAGCCAGCCTAACATCCACTGCAAACACCCAACGTGCTTGATTTAAGGGTGGTTGTTGTTTTTTTTTAAAACTTTACAAAAACATTAGGGCAGCCTTTCCTCAAGCTTGGCGACTTTTTAAGACGGGTGGACTTCAACTCCCAGAATTCCCCAGCCAGCACTACAATTTTGCATTTTACAGAACTAGGCCAAAGTCCCCGGATCGGAACAGATCCTGTCCCCAAGACCAGCCCCTCCTGGAGCACAAAGTCGTCCTATTTTCAGCGTTCCCTGGAAAGTCGCCCGTTTGCCTGAGCCAAATGGCCAAACAGGGACAATCTGTTAGGGGAAAGGGGGGGCAGCCATCCCATCACCCCCCCCCATCCTATCCTTCCTTCAGCCATAATTTTATCTTTTTTTTAAAGCACCCTAAATCCTGAGCGAGCTCCATCCTCCCGTTTTCTCGCCAAGCAGCCTGCCCATAGTTTTTACAAAAATAATAATAGGGGAAGCCGAAGATTTTACAGCTGGCTCTTCCAACCTCCGGAATGCACGTGTTCTTTCGAGGGGCTTTAAATAATAATCTGAATTGTTTTTAAGCTTGGGGGGGCGAGAGGAGACAGGCATGTCAGGAAGAATCTGGGCCCCATCTTTCAAGCTCCGCTGTGTAACGTGATGGATTAAAAGTGGGGGGGGGAGAGAACTGGCGAGCGTCCAGGCAGCGTGACTAAACAGCCACATGGAAGTCTGTTCCTGCTCTATTAATAGGATCAAACCCAGTCCAGAAAGAAAGAGAAGGCCGTCTGGCTGAGAGGGGCAAGGAATTTCAGAGCCCCCCCCCCCAAGCTGTCACATCCAGGGGCAAGAGTTTAGATGTTCCACCCAGGGGACGGGCCACGCTCGGCTGGCGGGAGGGCTGGGGGGGGGAAGACCCTGGCAATAGAGGGGGAAAAAAACTCTCCCCAAATTGGGTTGGAGCCAAATCCAACAGCCTGGCTGTGGTTCGGGGTGTCTGTCCCTCACTGTCTTAAAAGTGACCGTCTGATAGCAGATTTGGGGGTCCCAGAAGGAGGGAAGCCCGTGGGGTATGTGGACAGAAACCAGTCTCAAGTTGGCGTCAGGGACCTTGTGTGGTTCCAGGGTCTTCCCACTGGTTGAGGAACGGTGCCAACTCATCTCAGCACTGTGGTGGCTGTCCAAATGGCAAAAGTGGCTCCCTTTTTAAGGCCGGTTCTGTACGGGCGACGTGGCTCTCCGTTCATCAGCAAGGAAAAATGGCAACTGTCTGGGATGGGCCACCGTGTAGCCCAAGATCTCAGCCGGCGAGACTTTGAGGTCACGGAGAATGGGAAAACCTCCATTTGATGCCCACCTCTAAGGCTGTTGCTCCCATCGCGTTATCCCTGCTCCTTGTTCCCTGGCCTCCAGCCCCAACCTCTGGCAACAGGGATCCTGTCACTCTTGTGTGTGAAAACCTCTCTCTCTCTCCCCCTCTGTCTCGTGCAACGTTTTTCAAAAAAACATCTGGTGACTGGGGAGAAAAAAATGCTTAAAATGATACGACATCCCCCCTTGAAGACACAGTCTGCTCCCAAACGTCCTGTCCTACGATGGAACCAGATTCCACTGGATCCCGTGGGGCTGCCAGATCAGGGTTCCTTCTATGCTTTGTGTGGGCTCAGAGAGAAGATTGGCTTATTAAACAAGTTTATATAGCTGCCTGACTCGCCGATGTGAGTTTTGGTTAGTCTGGAAGCCAGCAGGACCCCCCCCCTCCTTTCCTTTGCGGTTGGAGTCGCGGGAGAGGATACAAACTGCATTTTGCCATCGACATTTAAGGGCCCTCCTTTTTAATCTGTTTCAAACGATCACCTTTTCTTCTCTTCTCCTTCCCATAAATGGAGATAATCTAATCTGGATTTCACGAAAGATTCGATTCCATCTCGCCTTCAACCTTACATGACCACTTTCCCAAGTGTGTGTGTGTGTTGATTAACGGTGGGGAGGGGGGAGGAAGGGGGCCCATTCACTTTTAACCTTTCATCGCTTTTCATTTAATTCTGTAAATAGCTTTACTTATTCTCCTCCTCCTGGGCACCCGTCTTTGGCCCTTCTCAAGAAATCCCTGCCTTTACATCTCACCAACCTCCTCTACGCCCTCCAGAAAGTTTACCCTTCATGGCAGAAATGGGTCTTGAAAATCCACCCGGCCGGGCCCTTCCAGCTAAGAAAAGGACATTTAAAAAAAAAACCTCGCAGAGAAAAAGAGCCTGGGTGACCTTCCCACCCTCCCCACCCCCCATTTCAGCAGCTCAGAGACGCTTCCCATTTTGTTTGCTTGGCTGCGCCTTCTCCTTGACACCAGATCTGCTAAAGCGACAGTAGCTGGCCCAGCCTGCTCACCTCGGAGCAGACGGGTCTTACTGGGATGTCCATCAAGGGGGCAAAGGTTGCAAGGGTGATTCCCCCCCACCCCAAAGTAACCAGAGTTTAGAAACAGGACAAAAAAAGATCCAATTCGCAGCGTCGGACTTATTCCGTAGGCCACGCAGCTCAGCCTGGCGTCGTTCGTGCACAGGCTGGAGGACAATTCGCACGGGGACGGAGGCCCGCTCTCACGACAATAACCGCCTCGAGAAAGAAATGCCGGTCTCGTAAATCACATCTGCGGTTAAGGGGATTCGCATGCTGGAGCCAGGTGGGTGGGAAGACCCAGGTTCAAAACCACCCGGAGTAGCCGTGTCCCTTGGTTGGGAGCAGCCAACCCGGCCTCCCTTTTAGAACGTTTTCACCATCCCTTCGAAATGGCCGCCACCCAACCTGGTTGCTGGATTGGAGTCACGGTTTGAGATTGCAAACTTGGGTTTGCACCATGCCCAAAGCCACAGATCAACCCGTGAAAGTGAAGTCAACAAAGCCAAGCCAAGCCAAGATCAGGGAGAATAAAAGAACATTTTCTTCCAGGGTCCCAGCCGGTTTGAAATTCCCACGTCAAGAGTCGAGGCCGAAAGAACAAAATGCTGGGCGTGCAAAAAGAATCCTCCATTCGAAGAGTCTTTTTGACCAGTTTTTTTTTTGGGGGGGGGGACACCCTGCCTGGCCCATCGAGGCAAGATTTTGGTCCTGTTCTCCCCCCCCCCAGCGACACAGTCAGTTTCCAAGCAGATGGGGGACCTTCTCCAATAAAGGCAGGACCCATCAATCAGGGTGGGGAGGAAGGGGGCGGATTTGACAATGGGGAGCTTTGCTGTCCTTTCTGCTGTCTCTTGGGGGGGGAGAAGAGGAGGCCTGAGATGCTTTGGGGGTGGCTCTCAGCTGTTGGGGGTGGCAGGTGTCCCCCAGCCTTCGCTGGCCGGCCGATGACAATGGGAGTCACGGCTGTTTAGCCCGCAGGACGGACACAATAGCCCAGGAGCCTTGCTTAACCCTCCCCGTCTCTCCCCCCCCCCCCATCATCTGCAGCCGGCCAAGGGAGTCGGGGAGAGCTGGCTGGGTGGGGGTCGGGGAGCCTTTCACCCCAAGTGTAAAGAAAGCAAATGTCACCCACCCACCCCCAATCTGATCTCTCTCTCTCTCTGGCCGCTTTGTCTGAGTCCCTCCCCGGGACTCTCCATTGACAAGCTGGGCTGGGAGAGGCCCCTGTTCTCCAATCACAAGGGCAAAATAACTGACCTCCCTCGACCCCGGGACCAGCTTTGGGGACGGCCGTTTTCTTCCAACTGCCCTTTGTCCAGCCATTCCCATGGGGAGGTGGTGGGGAGCACGGCCCCCAACCCCTTCTGCTTGCTGTGACTTCGCACCACTATCCCTACAGTCACCTCAAACGAGACCAGAAAATGTCAGGGAGATATATCTGTATCTATATATCTAGGTAGGTAGGTAGATAGAGTAGAGATAGATGGATGGATGGATGGATGGATGGATGGATGGATGGATGGATGGATGGATGGATGGATGGATGGATGGATGGATGGATAGATAGATAGATAGATAGATAGATAGATGATATAGATAGATGATAGATAGATAGATGATGGATGGATGGATGGATGGATGGATAGATAGATAGATAGATAGATAGATAGATAGATAGATAGATAGATAGATAGATAGATAGATAGATAGATAGATAGATAGATGACAGATTGATAGAGATATAGAGACAGACAGATAGACACACACAGAAAAAGAGAAAGAGAGAGAGAGCATTTCCACCCCCTCCCCCCAAAAACCCCCCTGCAGGATCTGAAAAGAGGGTTTATTCTATTGCAGGAATCTCTAGGAATGTCTGGGTTGTTCTGTATCTGGGCCAGGCCAAAAGCCGGCCAAGGATCCTGCAATCTGGCTTAAAGGCCTCCCTGTAGCCTCCTGAAACCACCTGCCCTTCATCTCTGCCCATCTGCTTTTTCTCCAGGTTGTCGGAAGGCCTCAGGCTGAGACGGAACATCTGAGCGGGGGTTGCACCTTCGGAGAAAAGCCCAACCCACCTCACAGGATCGTCGTGGTGGGGGAAATGGGAGGAGGAAGGAGTATGAGGTACGTTCCCCGCCTCGAGTTGCTTATAAAGTAATACGGGGCAGAGTAAAAAATCAAATAAATACGATTACAAAATCCCTCCTTCTTTCCATCTGACGTGGCACCCTCCCACGCTCACCCAGCCGCTCTGGGGCAGGGGGGGTACCACCAACTCCCCCCCACACACACAAGTTGCAATCCTTGGTCTTAAGGGTCTCCCCTTCTCTGCAGCAAAGGAGGGCCGAGGAATAAATCGCCTGTTTCGAAGCATCCAAGTTCAGCGTTTGTAGAAGAGCGACCGTTTGGCAAAGCAACCCAAGGCTTTGTCCAAGCCAAGGCAGGACGTGTCACCACAACCCAGAAACTGAGACTCAACCTGCCAATTCAGGCTCACCGGCCACTATCTCGGTGGCCAATTGGGTTTCCCCCCCCCCCTTAGCCGTGGGGTGCTGGATTTCTTCCTGACTGGCCTCCCTCACTGCTGCTCTCTTTCACAGGGAGGCATTCTTCTCTCAACAATGGCTACTTGGGCAGCGCTCCTTCAAAAGGTCCCCAGGAGAGTGGGGAGGGGGGGCTGGAAGAGGAGAGAGATCCTGGCAGGGGCCGGGCTGTCTCAAGAGCACGGGAGGGAGGGGGGGCGAGGTCATTGGCAAGGGAAGAAGGTGGGTGAAGGTAGAAAAAAAATCCTCAAAGTGATTCTCTTACCCTTCCTGGCTGGAGCAACTAGGGACTCCCCCCCCCTCCCAGGCTTGTAGGAATGGGCTGGAGTAGGTACCCCAAATCAATCATCTGGGGAGGGGGCAACCTGATGGATGGATGGATAGATAGTTCGATAGGTAGGTAGGTAGGTAGGTAGGTGGATGGATGGATGGATGGATGGATGGATGGATGGATGGATGGATGGATGGATGGATGAGAGAGAGAGAGAGAGAGACATATATATAAAAATATAAACATAATAGAAGACTATTCTTCCACATCTGAGCTCCCAATTATATGAGAAGGCTAAACCTTTGCTGACTTCCATTAGAGAGAGAGAAAACTCTCTAGGAAAATAATAAAACCAACGAATAGAGAACTCACTTTATTTATTCATTTTTAAACTCAGGTTCAGACAAAAGGTAAGAGAGAACTAGGGGAACAACAGCCTCAGTGCAAAAAGTAGAATTAGACCAACCGGGGAAATAATCTTTTGTCAATTCCCTGGGAAGCAGGGTAGAAAGTTGTGATTCAGAAGGGGGGGAAAAGAAAGAAAGAAAGCTAAGACCCAAAGGCATCACAATAAGAGCTGGGTTTGAGAAAAATTCTATGAAGAATTTGTTTATTTCAAATGGAAGTAAATAGGCAAGGTCTTTGTAGCCGAGGAAAATGGGCAAATATTAAAATATTAAATGGTTTTTTGTCGCTTCGGCACCAGCTAATTTCCCCCTAAGTGACTCCTCCTAGGAGAAACCTCACAAGGAACAGGCTATAATAATTCCGCAGACTTTGTACCATCCGAACAGAACAGGAGCTGGTCCCATTTCTCTTGTGAAAAGCAGGAAGGTGTGTAGAAGCAATTAAGAAATGGGTAATTAATCCTGAATGGCAGCCCCGGTCCTTAAAATTACTTTTTAAGCAACTAGTGGTAGGTGGTCAAATTATACCTTTCCATCACATTTGGCGCTGCTGTGGATCACTTTTTTTTTTTTTTTTTTTTGCATTTTCTGATCGAAGGCAAGAAAGGAGTCAGAACAATTAAACCAAAGCACTAAAGTAATTCCACCTACTTTGAGAGAGAAAGAGAGAGAGAGAGAAAAGGGGGGAGAGAAGTGAGATCTGCAATCATTTCTTGAAACACTTGGAAGGAAGGAAGGAAGGAAGGAAGGAAGGAAGGAAGGAAGGAAGGAAGGAAGGAAGGAAGGGATTCTAATATGTACCAAGCGTCTATACCAGGGGTCCCCAATTCCCTCCCCTGGATACGTGGACCGATACCGGGCCGTGGCACGCCAGCAACCGATCCACACAAACAAGCAAAGCCCCATCTGGGAGATGCAGGCAGCACACAAAACCACACACCCTTCGGTCCGTGGAAAAACCTCTCTCCACGTAACCGGTCCCCGGTGCCCAAAAGGTTGGGGGCCTCTGGTCTACACAACACATTCCAACAAAATGGATTACCCACACCACTTTATCAGAAAGTCCCTGACTACTCAACCCAACACAACCCTCTCCCCCCAAAAAATGATCCCTGCCATACATCAAGAATATCTCAGAAACCACCAACAGACTCCCACGACCCACACAACCACACAAGCCAACTCAAGCCTTTCGCAAGGTCCTAAGCAGACCAAAAGAACTGCAACTGCAGAAGAAAAAAACAGGACCCATTTACAACATACAATGCAAGGACTGCAACAACCACTATGTAGTAGGACAGACGGGCAGAACCGTCCACGGACAACAGCTAGCAGTCGGAAGGCACGAGGAAAACTTTTCAATTTCACAACACGTGGACAGACGTTAACCATGGCTTCAGTTGGGGAAATGTGACCATCCCAGCCCAAAAACGCCCGGGAATTTCTGGCAGCAAAAAATCTTGGACGCATCGCAATATCCTAAGTTCTTGAGAAGAATCTGATGAGAATGAAGGCCAACCAACGCCAACTGAAGAACCGGCAGCAGTGATGTCCCCTTCTTGTGTTTGTAAGAGTAGTAATGTAATAGTAATCCCGCCCTCTATTTTCAAGGAGACCCCAATGTTCTCCTGCGCCCCAAAGTATTTCCTGGAACCAGGCCAGCTTTCGCAACCTGATGTCCTACCCCACCCCAGCCAGCGCTGGAGAAACTAGATCAGATAGACTCATCCACCCTGGATGACGATACAGTTCTCCCCCAAGTATCGGGCAAGATTCTTTCTCAGCTCTACCCAAGGAGCCCTCGGCACGCAAAGCATCAGGCTGCAACCGTTCCGTAACACGGCGGGCGATTAACGCGTAGCCTCCTCACATTGTGTCCTCAGAGTAGCTTGATGAGTCACGCAAAAGTAGAACACCTTGCACCCAAGCCAACTCCACTTGCTTCATAGTTGGCTGCAACTTGAACCCGTGCCCAGGTTCGACACTTGGCTGAGAAGCACGCACCTGCCTCATCCCCATCCCCTTTCTCTTTCAGTGAGATGGCGTGTCTGTGTGTGTTTGTGTACCGGTGTTCTCTCAGTCACCCATTGACTGATTCATCCTTTCGTACATTCCCTGCATTCCATGACGAAGAACCAGCAGGGGAAGTCTCCTGGAGTTCCTTGCCCTTCTTGTCAACGGTGTGGAATGACGGCCTCTCCTCCTTCCTCCAAATTGTCCCTCTCAACTTCTCCATCTGGGTCCTATCTTGGTGGCCTTCCACTGAAGAACCAACCCCGCTCAGCTTCAGAGCCCAGGGCGGCCTTTTAATAATAATAATAAAGTTGGAAGGCACCTTGGAGGTCATCTAGTCCAACCCCCTGCTCAGGCAGGAAACCCCATACCATTTCAGACAGATGGCTGTCCAGTCTCTTCTTAAAAACTCCCAGTGTTGGAGCATTCACAGCTTCTGGAGGCAGGTTGTTCCACTGGTTAATTGTTCTCACTGTCAGGAAGTTTCTCCTTAGTTCCAGGTTGCTTCTCTCCTTGATGAGTTTCCATCCGTTTAGCTTGACTCCCTCTTCTTTGGGGCAGCCCCTGAGATACTGACACTGTGAGAAGGATCTAGGAAGAGGTTATTTTATTTCCCAAATCCAAATATCCTGGGCTGACGAAGTTATCTTGCAGATTTGTTTCCTCCAGAAACCCTGAATGGGGGAAATCTCTGGAACCTGATAGACCGATGTGAAATATTCCAGCATTACGACTAGCCAGATATTGGGTGTCACGCATGAGTTACGCGCTCTGGGGTGTGTGTGTGTGTGTTGCCTGTTATCACAGTGGATCGATACAGCGGGAGCAAACTTTTCCGTCCTAAATGGAGAGGAAATGAATTCTGGGCAGCTGGGAGGGAGAAATATGAAGTTTTCCCAATGATCTCCTCCCTCCCGCCCCACGCACACTCATGCACACAAAGACAGGATGTCGTGATGGCCTTTGGAAAGTATATTTACTAAGGAATCTGAGTTAATCAAAAAGGAATGCTTGATTTTTGTTTCACAGGAGGGAAAGGCTACGGAGGCAGCTACTCGGGTCCTACCTGGAGCTTCTGCGAAATTAAAGAAAAAAGAAAGAAAAAAAAAACCAACCGAGGAGGAAGTTGTTGTGTCTTTCTTTCATCTCATAAATGAATTTTGGAACAGCACGTAATTGTGAAGTTTACAATTGGAAACGTATCATTCTTAGAAGGAGCCGAGAGGCAGATCTTAACGTGGATGTCATGGTTTGGTTAAAACGTCGTGTTTTGTTTTGTTTTTAAAACTGTGTGGTTTTGTGTATGTGTCACTGAGCATTCTAGCCCTAGAAAGGCGAGATGTACATTAAATGCGTAGGAATGAGACAAACGCACGGCATTTTGGCCCTGTTTTGACCCAAAGGATTCCATTGCTACACACGGCTCACAGTTCCTCCGCCCGTGACCAACCGCTTGGATCAGAAAAAGAAAGATATTTTTTTGCCTCCTGGGAAAATGTTAGCTTTGAGGAGATCTAAACACCGTGCGGTTCAGAAATGATGACTGGTTTAACTTCAGTCCAAGCAAAGCATGTTTACCTCCCAAACAGAGCCGCTCATTTCAACTTCCTTGCTTCTCAGCGGCTTCATCCTGCAGCGCAATTTGATGAATTATACATTACAGCTTCGATCGGAGATGCAATGAGCTGGGAAGGAAAGCAGAGTCGAAAGCACACGGCGTGGGGAGGGTGTGTGTGTGTATGGGGGGGGGAAGGAGGACTCAAGTACAGACAAGAAGGTGAAGCGTTGGGAGAATGCGCAACAACAATGGCGAAACCAAAGGCACGGACAATGTTGCTTCTGTTTTGCTTCTGGGCTGAGAGCGGGCCTCAGANGGGACCTTGGAGGTCATCTAGTCCAACCCCCTGCTCAGGCAGGAAACCCTATACCATTTCGGACAAATGGCTGTCCAGTCTCTTCTTAAAAACTTCCAGTGTTGGAGCATTCACCGCTTCTGGAGGCAGGTTGTTCCACTGGTTAATTGTTCTCACTGTCAGGAAGTTTCTCCTTAGTTCCAGGTTGCTTCTCTCCTTGGTCAGTTTCCATCCGTTTAGCTTGACTCCCTCTTCTTTGGGGCAGCCCCTGAGATACTGACACTGTGAGAAGGATCTAGGAAGAGGTTATTTTATTTCCCAAATCCAAATATCCCGGGCTGACGAAGTTACCTTGCAGATTTGCTTCCTCCAGAAACCCTGAATGGGGGAAATCTCTGGAACCTGATAGACCCATGTGAAATATTCCAGCGTTACGACTAGCCAGATATTGGGTGTCACGCATGAGTTACGCGCTCTGGGGTGTGTGTGTGTGTTGCCTGTTATCACAGTGGATCGATACAGCGGGAGCAAACTTTTCCGTCCTAAATGGAGAGGAAATGAATTCTAGGCAGCTGGGAGGGAGAAATATGAAGTTTTCCCAATGATCTCCTCCCTCCCGCCCCACGCACACTCATGCACACAAAGACAGGATGTCGTGATGGCCTTTGGAAAGTATATTTACTAAGGAATCTGAGTTAATCAAAAAGGAATGCTTGATTTTTGTTTCACAGGAGGGAAAGGCTACGGAGGCAGCTACTCGGGTCCTACCTGGAGCTTCTGCGAAATTAAAGAAAAAAGAAAGAAAGAAAAACCAACCGAGGAGGAAGTTGTTGTGTCTTTCTTTCATCTCATAAATGAATTTTGGAACAGCACGTAATTGTGAAGTTTACAATTGGAAACGTATCATTCTTAGAAGGAGCCGAGAGGCAGATCTTAACGTGGATGTCATGGTTTGGTTAAAACGTCGTGTTTTGTTTTGTTTTTAAAACCGTGTGTGGTTTTGTGTATGTGTCACTGAGCATTCTAGCCCTAGAAAGGCGAGAGATGTACATTAAATGCGTAGGAATGAGACAAACGCACGGCATTTTGGCCCTGTTTTGACCCAAAGGATTTCATTGCTACACACAGCTCACAGTTCCTCCGCCCGTGACCAACCGCTTGGATCAGAAAAAGAAAGATATTTTTTTGCCTCCTGGGAAAATGTTAGCTTTGAGGAGATCTAAACACCGTGCGGTTCAGAAATGATGACTGGTTTAACTTCAGTCCAAGCAAAGCATGTTTACCTCCCAAACAGAGCCGCTCATTTCAACTTCCTTGCTTCTCAGCGGCTTCATCCTGCAGCGCAATTTGATGAATTATACATTACCGCTTCGATCGGGGATGCAATGAGCTGGGAAGGAAAGCAGAGTCGAAAGCACACGGCGTGGGGAGGGTGTGTGTGTGTATGGGGGGGGGAAGGAGGACTCAAGTACAGACAAGAAGGTGAAGCGTTGGGAGAATGCGCAACAACAATGGCGAAACCAAAGGCACGGACAATGTTGCTTCTGTTTTGCTTCTGGGCTGAGAGCGGGCCTCAGACGACAATCCACCACCCTCGCGCGAGGGCAAATGAGGCCAGCGAGGTTTTTTTTATCCTTATTGTGACACCGACCAGAAAGGATTATGGCTATGACTAGATTGGCTTCCTCGATAAGGCTGGATTGAGCAATTAGCAGGCGCACGGGCGCACCGCCAAGGAGATACCAAGAGGGAGGCCCTGCCTTCGGTCTCTGCGGATAAGGAAGTATCGATCAAAAAACAAAAGCCAAGCCAGCCGCCGCCTTCAGGGCCCAGGAGCGCAGACTTTGAACCCGGGGCACATGGATGGAAAATGGGACAGCCAAAGCAGGCTGCGAGCCATCCAACGGAGGAGGGTGCTAAACCCTCAACAGGGGTGCGAGTCTCACGCTGGCATCTGAAGCACCAAATCCAACATGGCAGCCACAGGACGGGAAACTTTTGAACCACGACTGCCCGGTTTGGGAGCAGGGCTGCTCCCGACAGGAAGGCGGTGCTGAGAGTGGTGAGGAGGGCAGAAAAGATGATTGGCAGTTCGCTTCTTTCCACCCAGGATGTGGCCTATAAGCGACGCTTGTGCAAGGCCCTCGGGATTGCCTGGGATGCTACGCATCCTTTCCACAACCTGTTTTCCTTGTTTCCTTCTGGGAAGTGGGGGGGGGGGGGCTTCGTAGTATCCGAAGCAGAACATCCAGATTCAATCACAGGTTTGTTCCACATAGCATCAACCTTGGCAACTCTCAAGCTTCCTCCTTCCGCTGTGTGTTCAAAATGGACAGTGACTGGTGTGTGTGTGTGTGTGAGAGAGGGAGAGGGAGGGGGAGAGAGAGAGAGAGAGAAAGAAAGAGAGAGAGAGAGAGAGAGAGAGAGTGAGAGAGAGAGAGAGAGAGAGAGAGACTTAAGTCAGGGGTGTCTGAGCTTCTCAACTTTTAAGAGTTGTGGGGCCTGGGCTTCCAGAATTCCCCAATCAGCCTTGTTGAAATCCACAACCCTTAAAGTTGCCACGCTTGGACAACCTGGCTTTAAGTGTCGGCCTTTATTGTATACACACAGTTAATGCTGGAGTGAGAGGAGAGCTTGGTCAAGTCTCGAGGGAGAGAAGCATGGCACCCCTTCAGTTTCTCCTGCAGTAAATTGCATTTTAGAAAAAGTGCGCCCACCCTGCTACTAAGACATTGACACGTCAATCTAATGATTCCTGCCTAGACACTATACATCTCCTAGGTGAGTGAAGGAGCAGAGACCTCCCCCCCCCCCCACCCACCCCGGACTTAATTTCTCTACTTGCAAAAGGAACAAAAGCTTTTAAAGATTTCTCTTCGATATATCCGGCACCTTTTTCAGAGTTTTATCCCAAGGCTTGCCAAGGTATGTGCTGAGATAACAATTAATCCCTTTAGAACCCTGGTTTCCCTCGGCAATTGTTTCAAATCTGCCTTTAGTCCCTCTATAATTTACTAACTTTTTAAAGAACTTGAATGAACTTGTTTGCCGCGCGCTGCTCTGTATTATAATTCGCTCCTTCAGTTTTTTCATTGTTTTCGAACACCACAGGAACTGAACTCCTGCAAAATGCCATCATCGACATTCCCCCCCAGCCGAAGTGGTAATATTTTGGTGATTTCCAAAAATAAAGCAGGGCTGGGCCTGGTTCGTAGATGCCGAGAGGAAAATCCCACAGTGGGAAGCTAGAACCAGGAAGTTGAAACTCCTTCTAAGATAAAATACCCTTCAGAACAGCCAAGAATCAGGATTCTTCCTACCACAGCAGGTACGATGCCTCACTGGAGGACAAGATGGCTCTTAAAATCATCAGCCAGGATGGAAACCGAAGAGAGAAAAGAACCCTTTTATTTTGGCCAACGCAAAACCCGAGTTAAACGCCGAAGACGAAGGGGCTTTCAGAAGCTGTGGGTCCTCCAACACTGGAGGGTTTTTTTTTAAAGAAGAGATGGACCATCATTTGTGTGAAACGGTGGTTATAGGGTCTCCTTGTTCTGTTTTCTGATGGCAAGCAAGTAAGAATTCACCAGGTGGAGGATTCCAGGATTCTCTGCCTCCGAATGCATTTTCCAGAGGGGGGGGAGAGAGGAATTCTCTGGAATCTCTCTTAGACCAAACAGAAGTCTTATTACTAGGAGACACCCCAACACATCACATCAGAAGCCCTTCCCGCGTCGCCAGGGTTGGGCCAGATGGCTCTGGTGCCGGGGATTGGCCTCTGTGGTCCCAATAAACGCAAGGAAGAATTCGCCCTCGGTTCCAGAGCCATTTAAGGCGAAGCATTGCAGAGGCAACAGAATATTCCCCCCCCATCCCTTTTCTTCTTTTTTTTTCTTTTTACAGTATCAAGAAATCCAGGCTGCTTCCAGGGACAAGTTACACAAAAGGGGGAAAAGTCTGAAGAGCACCAAGTTGCTGAGTTTGAACCAGGTCACTGGTCAAGTTCAGAGTATCAAAGCCAAAGAAACAAGCTAGGAGGAAAAAAAAAAACATTTTATATAAAGTCATCTTTTCCTCTCTCTCTCTCTCTCTCTCTCTCCTTCTCTCTCTCTCCACTGATTAACCCACTTTCCCAGACTACGTGCCGTCTGCCGCGAGGGCTTAAGACCTTGAAAACAGAGTGAATATTCCAGACGCGGAGACAAAATAAACTAAACCTTGCCGCCCAAACATTTGACACAATTAGACTAAATTGTTGATCATTCCAAAGGGGCTTGGCAACGGGAGAGGGAGCCAAGGAAGAAACAACTTTGAAAAAAAGAGACCGAAGCCAGATGAAGCTTTGTCGTTTGTGGTCTAGGGAGGACCTTTCCCGGTACCTCGCTGGTTAAAAAAAAGAAATTGCAGGGACCCTGAACCATGGTGCAGTTTTTTTGGGGGGGGGGCTAATGTTGAGGGTGCTCACCACAAAACCCATCCAGGAGCTGAGCCAAATCCCGGCTTGTTGGTTTTTTTTTTTTAGCCGCTTCCTTCAGCCTGGAAACACAACAGCCGTTTTCAAAACTTGATGTTTCAGTGAGGAATTTGGGGGGAAAAGACACAAGAGTAGACAAAACAATTTGGAGTCATCCGTCTCTGTCTGGCTGGGGGCATTTAACAGGAAATCCACCTCAAAACATCTCACTGGGATAAGTGGCCTAGTTTGAGACATGGAGAAGGTTTTTTTTGGGGGGGGGGGAAAGTCCTGTCTCCTCCTCCCGTCATTTCGGTTGCCAACTCTGGAAAAGCGGTATTCCACGATGGTCATCCCAACCTCTCTCGCTTCCAAAAGCGCACACGACTTTAAATTAAGCAACATCCAACCATGTTCTCCTATCTCAGCTTTCCTGGTGTGCAAAATGGGGATGGGAAGAACGCAACCCTTACGTCAACTATGGAAAGCAACAGTAACATCTCCTCAGTTCCAGATCCACCAGGATATAGATGTGTGTGTGTGTGTGTGTGTGTGTGTGTGTGTGTTGCTTTTCCTGAAAGCGCTCAAGGTACTGTAGACCATATTCCCCTTATCCTTTGTCGAGGTGGTTGAACGAGAGCGGCTGGCCCCAAGGCAGTCAAGGAAGGTCCGTGGCTTAAGGTGGACCTCAAAGTGAGTCTTCCACAGTCCCAGGCTGGTATCTTATTTATTTCTCTTAATTTATACAGCTGCCCAGCTCACAAGAGAGTGATCGAGTGGCGTACCACAAAACTCTTTAAATTATAAAGCCATGTTTCTGGAACGGTCGTGGAGGGAGGGTGCCACCTCTCTCTCTCTCTCTCTCTCTCTCTCTCTCTCTCTCTCTCTCTCTCTCTCTCTCTCTCTCTCTGCATGTCTTTACAGATGGTCTAGGGCAGAGGTGTCCAACTTGGGCCAACATTTAAGACTTGTGGGCTTCAACTCCCAGAATTCCCCAGCCAGCCACGACTTAACAAGACTGTTGACGTGGCCAAGGTTGGACACCCCTGATGGATGGATCCCTTTCCCATTCCTCTTTTTAAAGACCTCACTTTCTCTGAACAAATAACGGCTAAGAGGGCTCCAACTCCCACATCCATTCATTCTATCGGCTTATTTACTTTATAGGGCAGAGAGTAAACTGTCCCTCCGGCCTCCCCTTCCGGTTCTTCTTCCAGGCAGGCCAAAGCCTCTTTGATCTCCAAGCCAAAAACCAAACCTTGGCTCTACGGCGGGGCGGAGTCGGTATAATTAGGCAGAGGTTTTAAAAAAACACACACACACAAGTCCCACGTTCTTTAGTTCCAAATATGACACATTGAGTGCCTTCCCAGTTGCCCAGCCGTGACCTTTGTAGCCACTGTCAACTTACTAACTCTCTGCTCTCCCTTCCCTGTGTTTATCTCGCTTTACTGATTCGTATCTCGAAAGAGAATTTGTTTGCTTGGCCCTTTTTTTAAAAAAAAAAAAAAAGAACAGCCTACTCCCTAAGGCAATATATAGCTCCTTTCTCCATTCCAGAGAGGCATCTTTCACTGGAAACCAAGAATATATCCAAGAATGTGGAAAGAGCAACGGCTGCCACGCAAAGGTCTCAAGACTCTCAAGCAGAAGGCAAGGTCAGAGTCATCCTCCTGGCTTCGGTGTATTGACACAGCCACTGGCTTCAAAAAGGGGGAACCACGCCGGGAACAGATCCCCTTTTCTGTGGGGCAATGGGTCTCTTTCCCCAGAGTCAGGGGCCTTAGGATGGTGGGCTTGCTTTGCTCCAAGGGAGAGAGAGCCAGCGAGAGCGCCTGTATTTTCTGAAATAGGATGACCAACCGACGGACATACGGGTGGGCAACGTCTACGGAGATTCTCCATCGTGAAAAGCATCCCAAAGGGGCTTTTCCAAAGGCAACCGGGCTGTCTTAGTTTTTCTGGGTTTTTTTTTTCCCTCCTTGAAAACGTTCTTCAGGACTGAAGAAGCTTCTCGGAGGAGAAGCGAACGGTTTTCAAGGGGAAAAAAAAATCAAGAAAGTTCAGGTGTCTTTTGAAAAGCACCTTGGGGAAGGGAGGGCTGTGTTTACGGCTTGAAGCGGCTGGTCTGGTTTAGGGAGGAGGGGGTCTCTGAAAGGAGCCCACCCCCACCCCAAAACCAGTAGCCTGGGATATGGGGACATCAGCTGGGCAGTTTCTAGAAATCCAGAGGCTTCAGATTTAGTCAACCCACGTTAGGATTCAAATCGCTCCCTGATCAGGCAACTTCCTTAAGAGGCTCAAAAAAAAAAAAAAGGAAGGTAATATTCAGGTCAACCGTATCGCAGGAATCAGGCCTCAAACGTTGGAAGCCTGGAATTAGGGAAAGAAAGAGAGAGTTTCCTGCTATAGGAAACTCAGCCAATGCTGCATGAAAAAAAATTAATAATAATAATATCTGGGCTGGACTGAGCTGGATTTTAAATGCCTTGCTTTGTTCCTACTGTCCGCTGCGGTATAGAGGGGAGGAAGGGAGAGCAAGGGAAAGAATTCTTGTTCTGTAATATTTCTGGAAAGCCCAAATGTCCTTAAAGACAATAAAAGGAAAATTTAACTGGCATGGTTCCCCTACGGGCACAGTCTGGGTAAGGAAAGACAGGCCAGCTAAAAGGCTGGTTTTCACTCTGTCGCTTGGTTAGGAGACTGTTTAACAAGATTTTCTGGTGAACACGAGTGAGTATATTTGCAAGCTCAAGTATTTTCGAGAATTGTCCATAATTTGAAACGATGACAAGGGTGTTCTTCTCTCCACCCACCCACCCCGCCTTATAATGCTTACAGTGCCTTGCGGCAAGGAACAGGAGTGCCATTTTGGAGCTAACTTCCTTACTTTGAGTGTCGTTCGGAGGCGCAGTGAGGTCTGGCCACTTAGGCATCTCCTGGTGGTGAGAATTCCCTCCAAAAGTCAGACTAGAAATCCCAGAATCTTCACCAAAACTGGAGAAGGCTAGTCTACCCAAGCCGGAATTGGGAGTCCTCCGTTCCATCCCATCCGTGGGGCAGTGTTTAAAGGCGGCCTTCAGAAGATTCCTTGGGAAGCGGTGCAATCTTTAGACCAATGTTTTTCGACTTTGGAGACCTGAAGATGGGCGGACTTCGACACCCGGGAGTCCACGGTCAGCTGATCCTAGAAAAAAAAAGGCTCTAGGAAACCACCTTCAGAACGCTTTCCAGTAAACAAGCAAGCAGGGAAACGGACCTGTGAAATCAGAGCCCAGTTCGAACGGAAGGAAACTTCCTTTTTACCGAAGAAGTCGCAACGCTTTCAATAAAACACAAGCAACTCCATTCGAACACTCCAGGCCGAAAGGGTGTGTAATAAACAAGGATGGCCCACAATCAGGGGGCAGAACAGCAGCAATTAAGTCAGAAACCAACATTTCCTTGGTTCCTAATTCTTGGCCACTCTTTGACCCTTCCAATTCCTCCCACCTCCCGGCAACGAAGAATGCTGATGGAGGTGCCTTTCGCAAGTTAACATTTAACAGTCATTTCTACTGAATTCCGAGAAATAAAAAAAAATAAACTTTTGTCCTACTTCGCGGCCAACTGAGGCCAGTGAAGGATCAGGGAGAACTTTTGGGGTGGAAATGTTGTAGAACAGCGACTACTTCACAAAACTCTCCTCTCTCTCTCTCTCTCTCTCTCTCTCTCTCTCTCTCTCTCTCTCTCTCTCTCTCCTATCTCTCTCTCTCATCTATCTATCTCTTTCTCTCTCTCTTATCTATCTATCTATCTATCTATCTATCTATCTATCTATCTATCATCCCTCCGTCTCTATCTATCTATCTATCTATCTATCTATCTATCTATCTATCTATCTATCTATCTATCTATCTATCTATCTATCTATCTATCTATCTATCTATCTATCTATATCACTATTTGCCCAGTCCTGCCCACTCCAGGCTCCACCCTTCCCTGATTTACTTTTTACTACTGCAAGTAATTTCTGAGCCAAAGGGGGGGGGAAAGAAAGAAAAAAAAAGAATTTCACAAATTGGTCAACCCAACTGGATATGAACAATCGGGCACAATTTAAAGTGTTTACCAGCAGTCCTCAAACTTACAACCGTTTATTTAGTGACTGTTTGAAGTTACGATGGCCTTTGCTGTCACCTCTGTGAAAGTGATGAAAAAGCCCCAGTGTGGCAATAAATCAAAGGTCCAGATCCAACCGGCGAAGGCAGAGAAATCAAATTTTCCCGTATTGTCAGTTTTGGGCCCTCGGCTACTGTCTGCTGTTAAGAATGGCTATAAATTAATTACCATTTGGAGCAGCAGTATCGTCTTCAGCAGCTACAGAAGACCCACCTTTCCCCATAATTGTTCATTATCCTAATTGTTACTGTGGTTTATTCTTTGTGGAAGGCAGGGGCTTCACCCTAATTCAACAAACTCAAAAGCTGTACACCTATATGCAACACTTGACACGCTGCTCCCATGTGCAACCAGGAGTAAATATAGTATGGCAGAGCGTTATTGGGGGGGCGGGGAAGCAAGAAACGTAAGAAAAATGTTGGAAACGGCATTCCTATCTCCCTGAGAAAAACCTCTGGATTCTGTCATTAATCAAACGTATATGAAACGGAAGCTAGACGGGATTGTTAAAAGACAGAACTGTATAGAAGTGCGTTGATTTACTATTGATGACAGTAACAACAAAGAAAGAAAGACACTGGGAAGGAGAAAATGGGTGTTAATTCCAAATATATTTGAATCTGCTTCAGGCAACGGAGCATCTCGGCCTCCGTTTTACGAGGCTCAGGGGATTTTCTTTAAAAAAACAAACAAAAAAAAAGGTTTCTGCATCTGGGTTTTTGGTATTTTGACTCCAGGGCACAGAAGAGTAGGTAAAGGTGTAGAAGCTTAATGGAGGCGGCCTAAAGGTGGATGCCTAGTGATGAAAAGTGAACTTTTCACCTTTGCTTAAAAAATAGAAGGCATCCTCTTTCTTTGGATGACATTTTTCTGAATTATTATTTTTTTTTTTAAAAAAAAGAAACCTCCTAAAGGGAATGGCTGCGGAAGGACTTTTAGAAAGAAGCTAATGTGGCGTTCCCTTAAAGACGAGGGACCTGCGACTCGTGGGATTGGCATCTCTTTCCAAAGGGAGCGAATTAAGGCCTTAAAATGAGGGAGAATCGGAAACTGGCAAGGAGCTCGGCCCAGTTTCCTCCGTTTCCAGCTTCCTGGTTTTACTAGACGAAAGGAAGGGGAAGGAGAAAAAAAAACCTTATAAAAACAGCCTTTCGCCACAGAATTTTCCCTGGTTTCTACCCAGAATCATAACAAAGTCCCAGACTGCAAGCTCAATTGAAGAAAAAAAGAGAACGAACCCGTCATCCAAGGTTTTGGAATTAGAACGAAATCTTATATCTGGCAATGCATTTCTGGTTTTAGCCTTTTGTTCCAGTTATATTCAACTTTTCTTTTCTTTTTTCTTTTTTTTGCATCAAACCTCTGAAGGGTTTCAAAGAGGGATGTAAAAGTCCTGGCTACGAACAGAAGTGCTTCAAGTTCGGAGTTGTAAGCAAAACAAGGGCGTGGAGAGCCGATATCCTGTTGGACAGCGGCCCGAAAGAACAAGAGGAGGCGGCCGAGGGCTGGATGCCAACCAAGCTCGCAAAGAATGAAAAAGGAGCCTTTTGAAGAGCAGTGGGCTTAGTAGCTACACTTGGGACGCTGCTTCCAGTTTTGGTCACCACGATGTAAAAAAAGAGGTTGAGACTCTGGAAAGAGTGCAGAGAAGAGCAGCAAAGATGATCAGGGGACTGGAGGCTAAAACATACAAGCAACAGTTGCTGGAATTGGGTATGTCTAGTTTAATGAAGAGAAGGACGAGGGGGGACAGGATAGCCGTGTTCCAGTCTCTCAGGGGCTGCCCCAAAGAGGAGGGAGTCAAGCTATTCTCCAAAGCACCCGAAGGCAGGTCAAGAAGCAACGGATGGAAACTAATCAAGGAGAGAAGCAACCTGGAACTAAGGAGGAATTTCCTGACAATGAGAACAATTAACCAGTGGAACTCCTTGCCTCCAGAAGCGGTGAATGCTCCAACACTGGAAGTTTTTAAGAAGAGACTGGACAGCCATTTGTCTGAAATGGTATAGGGTTTCCTGCCTGAGCAGGGGGTTGGACTAGATGACCTCCAAGGTCCCTTCCATCATCATCATCATTATTACATCTCTCCCCAGATTTTCCGATTCTGTCTTAACTTTCCGTTAACTTCCCATGTTCTTTCTATTAAACCAATTCACAGAAGGCTATTTATTAAAACAACAACAACCTGAAAGGAAAAGTCATTTTCATTAAATGTAGGTTTATCTCCCGCCGTCCAGCACACGGCTGCCAGGGGTTAGGGAGTCACTTGAAAAACTGGGCAACAATGGCTGCTGAAACCTTTTTCCCTGCAGTCCATCCAATAACCCCAATTTTGCCTTCCGAGTACAGCAGGATCGTATTTCTCCTTTTTTTTCTCCCCCCTTCCCTTCCCCCTTCTCCTCCTCCTCTCTGCTTTCATTTTTTTCAAAGAAAAAAAATATTATTCCAGGCCTGGCAGACGTGTGTTTTCTTTCTTCCATAGAAACCGACCAAACAGCGAATCTTAGCCAAGCGGGCCCTTGAAATTCAAACAGTGGAAGGAGGGAAGGAGAGAAAGAAAGGCAGAAAGATCCAGAAGGTGGCAAAATGCCCGGGGAGGGGGGGTGTGAACTACTTTGCTTGCCCTATCAAGATGCAATGAAAGTAATAAAAACTGGGGAGTGGGAGGAAGAGAAATAAATGCTAAGGACAGAAAGAAACTCAAGAACTCGTCCATCCAACTACAGACCAAAAGTCATAGCCATATCAAATCTCCTTGCTTTTTCTTTCTCCCCCCCCCTCCCTCCCTGGAGGCTGAGAATTTGAGGAACTGCAGCCCCCCACCGTGGGAAGGGAAAAGAAGGGAATCAGGTTGTGGACCTGCAGTGTCATATAAATAATATACAAACAGTGCGTAGTGACAAAGCTAAGTAGAATTGCACTGGTTTTTTTCACTTGCTTTGGGGCTTTTCAGCTCTGAAAATTAAGAGAAATTTAGCCCTGTCAACGGCTTATTAATCATCCTAATGTGGTCGTCCCATTTTTCCACTCCTGGGGGGGATTTAAAAAGCATATATAGAGGAGGAGAAAAAAACCTTGGAAGGGCCAAGATGTTTCTTTTCTTGGTCACCCTCTTTAATGCTTTTTGGAGCCAGCCGACAGAGGAGCAGCATAGAAGCAGCAGACGAGCGAGGCAGCTCTGAACGCAGGTATGTGGGTACACGTGACCCAGTTTGTCTGCGGCTTGTAATTTGGTCCTTTCATCCCTCTCCGTGTGAGGGGATGCTGTGCTGTGATGGGAAGCAGCTGAAATGACAAGAAAAAAAGAGAGGGCTCTTTTGGGAAGGATGGCGAAAAGAGGCCAAAATCGCCCTTTCTATATGCTCCACCAAGATCATCCAAGCATCCAGTTCCATCTGGGCCGTTAAGAGCACATTTTTTGCTTAGGCAAAAGTCCCGGGGGGTTTTTTAAGAAAAACGCAACGGACAGAAGGAAAAATTGGGGAAACTCTTCAAATATTTTTGAGTCACCATCTGATTTGGCGGTAGAGAAAGCAGCAGGAGGGGTCTCTCTCTTCAAACCCCTCCCTTCTGCCGAAGTCTGAAAGGAGACAGTTTCAACAGGTCTGTGAGCAGAGACTTCTCATCCTGAGCCTGTACATGATTTTATTATTTATGTTTCCTTCTTTAATAAATATACGCACCGCTGCTTGTCTAAACTGTGTCTCAAAGCAAGTTGCAATTTTTTTAAAAAAAAATCACTATCAGAGAATTATACCATTATCACCACTGCTCCCTGAGATTTTATTCAAGCTGTATATTTTTTCCGTTAGAATAAATTCAGGTTTAATTTAATTCAGTTTTGAGACCTGAAATGGCCTCAGTCACCACAAAGCAGTCTTCCCTGACCCGAGGTTGCCCAGATGTTGCAACAGTCACCCCAAACATCTGGAAGGTGCCAGGCACCAAGAGGCTCCGTTACTGGACAATGGAATCTTTTACGTCCCGTATTTTCCGAAGAACTCAAATGCGAGTTCCTTCAAACGGGGGGCTAGATTTACCGCAATGAGCCGCTGACTCTGATGCCTGGAATAAAAATCCTTGGGTTTAGTTCATGTGGCTACATCGGCATCCTGGTTTGCAAATAAGGACTGGATTTGTTTAACCACAAGAAGCCCAAAACCAAACCAATCAATCAAAGAAGTAGCTTATATTACAGACAAGCCAATGGTCAACCCCTGTGGATCAGAAGTAGACTAAATAACCTAGCTCAGGGGTCTTCAGACTTGGCCCTTTGATGACTTGTGGACTTCAACTCCCAGAATTCCTCAGCCAGCAACGCTGAAGTCCACAAGTCATCAAAGGGCCAAGTCTGAAGACCCCTGAGGTAGATAGGCACATTATACACTTCCCTATTTTAAGGAGAGCAATTTCTTAAGCACCTGCCCAACCAGTCATATTTAAAAACACCCTGAAATAAATTGAACTGCTTCCATTTCTTCCTGCCCCCACCCACCCAAAGGCATTATCCCAGCAATTGCAGCTGGGCTGTCACAAAGGTACTTGTTTACTTCTTTCTCGCTCTGCTTTTAAATGTACTGTATTTAGGAGAAAAGGGCAACACACCCGTTCCAAGTTAAGCTCTAAGGCTCCAAATCCAGTTTAATCACTTTACATCCAAGCATCCGTCTTGGAATCCACACCAGCCACAAATGTTTTGACACAAGTTGCAGGGACTTGGCTATGTCAGGACTTTTTTTAAAAAAAATACAACCGTTGCAGCATCCCCAGGATCAGGTGATTTACGTTCGGATGCTTGACAACTGACTCACGTTTATGACGGGTGCAGTGTCCCGGGGTCACGTGGTCCCCCCTTTGTGAGCCTCTGACAAGGAAAGTCAGTAGGGAAGTCAGATCCAGTTAACAACCGTGTCACTAATATAAGAACCACAGTGGTTCACTTAACAAATGTGGCGAGAAAAGTCGTAAAAACGGGGCAAAAACTCACTTAGCAAATTTCTCACTTAGCAACATCAACGCTGGGCTCATAACTTGAGGACTCCCTGTAAGGGCAATGTGTCCTTATAAGGTGGTTGATTCTAGGCACCATGCTCCTGCTGTGTTCACAGGACAGACACAGTGTCTTAAAATGATCGTGTGCTTTCCCACACTACGTGAAGACGACAGCTGATCCAATCCCCGCTTTAGCCTTGGCTGACGGGCTTTGCGCAACCCCAGCCCCAGAAGCGTGTCCACTCCTTTGCCAAGGTCACGTGTGAACGGTGGTGCTAAGGACGCTATCCCAACGATTTCCACGTCAGCAGTGATGCTGGGTGGAAAGTATGCGGAAACGCAACCCAGACAGGGAAAGTTGTGCCAGACGGTCTGTCGAGGAGAACGATAAAAATGCAATGAAGGCCTTGCCAATTTGGGGCATTGCTCCTTCATTCATTCTCTAAGCCAAAGCAGGCCTGTCGGGGATGAGCGGTCGGGGAACCCACCCCAAATTTAAAAAGGATTTCAGGGCGAAGGCACCAATGCGCCGTTAGGAAGCCATTAAAAAGCCATCAAGAGACGAGGAGAGAGCGCACCCGGGCGAGCTTTCTGCCTGCTTGTCCTCTTCCTAACCCCATTCTGGGCCATTCCTTCCCAGATAAATATCTTGCACAAACAAAATTACCTTTGATTGCACCAGCCGCTGAACTTCTTCTCCGGAGAAGTTCCCACTGCAGGGAGTGGTGTTGCCTTGCCACACAGACGTAAACAAAGGGGAGCAGACGAGAAAAACAAGTTTTAATTAAAGCCACTTCGGCGTAATCAATTTTCCCTTTCTGCTCATCTTTCTAACACACTTCGGCAGTCTGAGTGCGGATGCTACGCAAACTGGGGAGGAAAAAACAATTCGGCAACCCTTGCACATCTCCACAAAGGTGGAATCTCGAGATTTTCCTTTGGAAAAGAAACAAACAAACAATCTCCACTCCCACATAGGAAGTATGTGCTGGAGGGTAAGTTTATTACTGAAAAGGAAGAAGCATAGCTGAAGGTAGAAAAACAAGAAAGCAGACAGTTACATTGCCCAGACAAAACAAACAAACAAACAGATTAGCTATTAGGAGGAAACTAAATGACTAATATTGTACATAACTGAAGATCACAGAGGCTAACCTCAGTTCCTCTCTTTTTTGTAACCTTCCCACAACCTTTTTGTTTTCTTCACAATTTTGCTTAAAGGACAGTTGCAGTGTCTTCCTTGGGGACCCTGAAGTGTGTGTAAGTTTGGAATTCGATAAGCCCCATTCCAAATAAAATATTCTTCTTTTCAAAAAGAATGAAAAAGGAAGCATGCATTGATTGGATTGGTACAATGTGCTAGACTGGGCTAAGGCTGTTGTCTGCCTTAGGGTGTTGCGCGAAGCTCGCCTGTGTTTCACTGATCCGAGAAACTGGATGTTGTGGTTTGTTCAACCAGCTTTAGGAGTTGTGTGTGTTTTGCACAGCCAGCCCTGTAATACACTAAAGAAAGCCCAATAGTAAAAAAAAATAAAAAAAAATGGCTCAGCAAAAAAAAAGTCTTCCTCCGTCTACTTTAAAATCACATGTTTCCTTGATATTAGACAAGGGGGGAGGTGTTGCCAAAATCTATACTAGCTGGAAGTTGACATCCTCCACCCTACACACTGAAAACAATCCCAAACCCACACTTTGTGTGTTTAAAAAAAAAACAATCTTAAATTAACCAGGAAGGAAAGATTCCTCTCTCTTAAATTTGATTGACAATACCAGCCCCAGACAGCCAGACATGCCCCAATTCTGCTTCCATTTGCACCAGGTCTCCCAATGCAAGATGCTGGGGAAGGGGGGATTCTTGGTGGGCCACTTGCAGGCAAGTGGAAGAGCATTTTTTTTTAAAAAAAACAACAACCTTCTTGCACCTTCTCCCTCCACCCCGGAGAAGCTAGAAGTTTTGAAGTCTAGTCAGGAGGTGAAAAGCGCAGACTAGCTGTTCTGTCTTCAGGGCTTCCCCTCCCTCTTCCTTGCTGCTGCCAGCTTCCTGGCCCGTCTGACGCCTCGCCTTGACTCATTTTACAGCCCTCTTAAAGTCACAAGGAGACATTTTAGGAGAAAAGCCACATGGGCATCGTGTTGCACACATGGCCTCCTCTGAATAAAAATGGCACAGTGATATAGGTTCTCCTGCTTGGGGGGGGGGGGGCTGGACTGGAAGACCTCCAGGGTCCCTTCCAGCTGTATTCTATCCTATTCTAAATCAAAATGAATCAAGGCCAAAAACCAATTCTGGCTGGCTCAGAAAATAACGAGTCAAAATAATGCAGCGTCCTGATGCCAGCCATAACTACAAGCCCCATAAACCTCTTGCCACCTTGACAGCCTCCCATCTTTATTTAGCTGGGCCCTATGGACCTCAGAGGCCTTTCGGCCACTTTCTCCAAGGCAAGTAACCAGAAGAGAAAAGGGCAGTTTGGCAAAAGGATGCTAGGTTGGTGCTTATCGTACAGATTTTCAATTCCCGGTGAAGGCGTTCTTCAGCTTCCTAAATATTTTACAAATTACTGGCTGTAAGGCAGGAGCTAGCGAGTTTACTGTGCTTCTTTTGTTGCTGCGTTTATTATCACAACTGTTTCGTGCTTTTCCTTTTTTTTATCTCTGCTACGCAGCTATTTTGATGGTTTAATACACAGTAGTTTCATTTTATAGCACATGGCTTTTAAAAGACTAGCACGCCCAGCTGCCAGGAACACTGATTGAGAAATATAACTAGAGGAATATCACCGACAACGAAATGGAGCATTTGGCTGAAGTTGATGAGTGTTAGAAGTCCAGAGATCTGGAATGTGTCAGGTTGTGTCGAGCCTAACAATCCAAACAGAAACACAGTTGTATACAAAAACATAGAGGAATAAGGTACTTTACTCCAGCAAGATTAATAACGGTGGGAATTTTCGATATCCGACTTTTCTAAACAAATTGGCTTGGAAAACCCATTTAGAACAACTGAATTTATACCAAATGTGAAAATCAACCTTTATACCAAATGAGAAAGGAACGCATCAACGTAGTGTCTGAAAGCTCAAAAAAGAATATTGTGGTCCAGTTTGGTTTGGTTTTTCACTTGGTAGTAGACTCCAAAAATCTAAAATCAAGTCATTCCCGTGAAACCGTGGCCTCAAAAGCCTTTGAGCACTAAAGTTGTTGGGGAATTTTGCCCATCCTGTATTTTCAAGTGAACTGTAGCAAACTAATTCTTCTATAGCACGTAAAATAGGAAAACATTCTCGGTGGGATTTTGCGATGCACTTCTGCGATGCCTACCTGCGATGGGAAAACTGAATACACACTGCACGTTTTCCAAGGATGGCCCTGGCCGCTGATAGCATGGCTAAGGATGTAAAAAAAAACAACTGACCTGGGCTATTTACTGGTATGCAATTCCCCTACAAGAAAACTGCAGGATTAAATCCACAACGTCCTTTTCTCTGTACCTGTAATCCAGATGTGAGGATTGGCTGCAGCAGGAGCACAGTGGCTACAGCTTGGGGATCCTGTCTAAGAAACAAGACACCCGTTCACCCATCCCTAAAAATATAGGATTTTACTCTGGCCTCCTAAAACCACAGTTATACCCCCAAACGCATCTCCAATTTCAATTTTAGGGCCTCGGGGTTGATAAAGCTTGTGGGCAAAAAAAAAAGACAGGAAAAAATAAAAGGCAGAAAACCACGTTAGAGAAAACTCCGCCGTGCCCAGCCGGAGGAAGTGATTAAAAATTAAAGCAAGCTCCGAGATACAGAAAGCTGGAAGGGTGTGTAACTGCCCAGTCAGACTTTCAACTTCAGCTTTGTAAATGATTCTCACCTCTTCCCCTCGCCGGTCTCATGGAAGGCAACTGGGAGGGGATCGTGTCCCCCCACCCATCCTGTTCTCAACTGGGCCTTCCTTTCCCCCCCAGTTAAAGGGCTGGAGGCAAGAAGCAAGCCCCCCTACCCAACGTAAAAGGGGTGGTTGGGATTTGGTCACCACGTTATATAAAAAAAGATGTTGAGACTTTGGGAAAGTGCAGAGAAGAGCAACAAAGATGATGAAGGGACTGGAGGCTAAAACATACGAAGGACGGTTGCAGGAACTGGGAATGTCTAGTTTAACTAAAAGAAGAACTAAGGGTGACATAGCAGTCTTCCAATATTTGAGGGGCTGCCCCAAAGAAGAGGGGGGTCAACCTCTTCTCCAAAGCACCTGAGGGCAGGAAAAGAAGCAACGGATGGAAAGTAATTGAAGGGCGAGAAGCAACCTGGAACTCGGGAGAAATTTTCCGACAAGAGTGGAGGACAATAAACCAGTGGAACCACTTGACTCCAGAAGCGGTGAATGCTCCAACACTGGAGGTTTTTAAGAAGAGACTGGGCAGCCATTTGTCCGGAATGGTATAGGATTTTCTGCTTGAGAAGAAGACTAGAAGACCTCCAAGGTCCCTTCCAAGCCAGTTGTTCTGTTGTTATTCCTTTCCAGGTTCAGAGTTGGGGGTGCGGATTACAGACACACTGGGCCTCACACTGGGCCTTCAAAACAGCTTAACAATTATACTGGTCAAATGTGTGGTGGTGGGTGGTTGGGGGGGACGGAGAGAGGGAGGGGAGGGGAGGACAGGCCCATCTAGAATCCAATCCTTCTTTTAGAGCTCATTCTTCCTCTAACCCTGACCTTTTTTTCCACTCAATTATCCGAAATCCATCGTTAAAGCCCCCCCTGAAAAGAAAGCTACAAGTCTCAAGGTTTTCCCCTTTGCTGGCGGGGGCAGCTGGGGTGCAGAGACCCAGCAGGGAAAATGGGAAGGAGACCTCGGAACAAATAAAAAGGTTGTATAGCCTTTCTTTCCTCCCCCCCTCCTTTTCTTCAATGCAGCTAATTCTGTGGTAATAAAGCATTAACAATGACCGTGCCCAGCTCTCTCTCTCTCCTCCCTCCATCTCTCTCCCTCTTTCTCTCTCTCTCTCTCTCCCCCTCCCTCTCTTTCTCTTTCTCTCTCTCTCTCTCTCTCTCCTTCAAACATCTGAGGTTTAAGAGCTTCGGTGGCTGGAACCACCCGCCCACACGTCCCTTTCATTCTGTACCTATCTGGGGGCATTTCTTATTGACTTTACCTGCATTTTTTTAAAAAAAGGTAATAATATCTGTACATCCAGCTAAGCAGAGATGAGGACAAGCAACCCACACAGGGTTTAGGCACAGCCGAGGAGCTCTCTGCAAATGTAGCCGCTGCGGTTTGTAAACTTCGTTTTGTGTGTAGGGTTTTGTGCAGCCAGCCAATTACGCCGGGCCTCCGACAAAACCGTGCTTAGCAGGACGCCCAAAACCCAGTCAGGAGGGGAGCCCAAACACACAATGCTTATCGCTTAACCTCAATATTCGCACTCTGAAATGGAAAACAAAAAAAAACGGGGTAGCAAATGTTACTATGGTTTCTATATAACAACAACAACAAGCGGGGTTTTTTCTTTTCTTTTCTTTTTCTCGTCTCTTTTCTTTTCTTTGTAATTAGCAATTGGACCTTACCGGGGCTATGTTGCAAGATCTTTTTTTTTTTCACCCCAAACCAGTGATTGTGAAATGATTCTCAACTTGATCTTGGGTGTTAAGAAGTTTCTTCTCCTACTTCTTCTTCTTCTTTTCTTTTTTGCCCTTCTAACTTGCATTAGGGTCACTTAAGCTGAAAGATGACTAATCTAAGGTTAACCACAAGACACTGCGCCACACCCTCTAGGCAAGATACCAGGCATGCCCCCAAA
This sequence comes from Protobothrops mucrosquamatus, assembly GCF_001527695.2. Classification (NCBI taxonomy): domain Eukaryota; kingdom Metazoa; phylum Chordata; class Lepidosauria; order Squamata; family Viperidae; genus Protobothrops; species Protobothrops mucrosquamatus. The sequence continues at coordinate 371,087 of NW_015387201.1, read as the reverse complement.
GCCTTGCACTTTTGTGTCTTCCTTTAGAATTTAAAAAGGAACAGACTTCTTAAAATGTCCCTAGCATTGGGGGATTCCTCCTCGCCACCTCCCTTTCGCCTGTCTCCTCCCCCCAAGGGGCCTTTTTTGAAAAAAAGAAAAAAAGAAAACCTCATCCATTACAGTCATTTCCCTAACGAGTCAAAGCCGCTTCTGTTCGGCCTGCAGAAAGGTCTTGACCTCTGACCTTTGCCCCCTCCAATCCCTCCAGCGAGCCCCCCTCTTCCAATATTTTATGGGGCTGCGTAGCCTGGCGGGTAATAAAATTGCCAAGAGGCTGGGGGCCAGCTCCATTGTGGAGAAGTGCAGATGGGATTCTCCATGTTTAAAAAAGGAGGAAGAGGAGGAGAGGAAGAAGAAGAAGGAGAAGGAGAAGGAGAAGGAGAAGGAGAGGAGGAGGAGGAGGAGGACGGTTTTGGGGGGGTTCAGCCCCAGCATAAAGTTTTAGAGGTTCTCAGGAAAAGAAGAATCAAAAACCAACTGGCAACTGCCCAATTCTTACATGTGTAAAAATTCCCTTCAAGGTTACCTTGGCATATCAATCACACCAGCTGGTAATCTCACTATCATATACATACTTAATTCTGCTTCTACGTATCTGGAATATTTAGCCTGCAGGAATATTGCCGACCGTCATACTGGGCGATACGGAACGGGGCGCGAATCCTTATTTAAAAAGCATCTCGCAAATGTTCTTAAATCCAGTCGCCGATAACCTCCTGCTTCTCCCCCCCCCCCGCCCCCTTCAACACAAAGGCCGCGTTTGATTTCCGATGTGTTTGTGACGTTTTTCAGACTGCTTCAATCTATGTCCTTATCCATGGGTTTGCTTAAGCATGGATTATTCCATTAATCCAATTTTCTGGCTTCTCGCTGCCCAGGGAACCCTGAAGTAATGTACAGGCTGGGGATTCCGGCAGCCTCATCCGGGTTTCTTCCCAAGTTAAGCTTAAACCACACACGGCATTTTATATCTTTCTTTTAGCTCTGCGTGCATGGTTTTCCCCCCTCTACAAAAGAGATAATTTAGTGCCATCGTTCAGAGAATATATATAAGCTATTGCAAAGAGCAGGCTGTTCAGTTTTTCTACATTTGGCTTCATGTCACTTCCTCAACTCTAGCTGGCAATTTTCCTTACTTCCTGGTTCTTTTTTTAGTGGACATAAACCATTTTCTTCTGTACAAAGAGTCTATCTGCATAAATCGATCTGTGGTGGTGGGGGTTTTCCCTCCATTGTGTTTTATGCTTGATTGATTTGATTTTCATCCCGGTGTTTCACCGGGGCATACACAGTGCTCCCTTTTTCCCAAAACAACCCCGCGAGGAAGGCAGGGCTGGGAAAATGTGACCGGCTCAAAGTCATGCAGGGAATTTGGCTGTAGATTGGACAGATAACCGGATCTCGATTATGATTGGACAGATACAGTTCTGGAATAAGAACTGGGGTTATTTTCAAAGGTGGCCAAGGCAGTTATATTTTCAGGGGGAAAAAACTCTTCACAAATAAGGCTCTTTTTAACAGCTTGAGGGTTCTTTTTCCCGTTATACGGTACAGGTGTTAATGTTGATCCCAGAAAAAGCCACTGAAAAGTGTTTTGATTTGCAAAAGCGCGATTGTTGATCAAGTGGGCCCCTAAACCCTCCGGAAAATGTTCAAGTGGTCTTGCCAAAGAAGTTTCAAGAACTGCTCAAGCACTATTGTTTCACCGCTCAACTGGTGCAAATGTTCCAAAAGGGCACATTTTCCCAAATGAAGTCAAACACGCTTTCGACTTCAAACGTGAACTCAGCTTAATTGTTTATTGCCACTTAATTACTTGGTGCCACTTAGAAATATTCGTTTGTTTTTCAAGGATTTCAACAGCCAATTTATTTATCTCTCTCTCTCTCTCTCTCTCTCTCTCTTTTTTTTTTTTTCCTTTAGATTTTAAAGACGCACAACTCCTGCCCCCCAAAAGCAAATACAGGAAAATTTAGTCTCCTTTTCCAGTGTGGGTCATTGTGGCATTGTGTCTGATTCATGGGGATCAGATTTGCCTCCCTAACCTGAGACTTTACACTCAAAGGAACGATAAAATGCAATCCCATCTGTGACTTTTAATATGATTTCACAGAACTTCCTTCTTCAATCATTTCTTCATTCACACACACACACAGAGAGAGAGACACAGGCTGCTCTGTTGAAAACAAGCTCTGTATTTTAATTTAATCATCTATAAAATTCTCATCTCTCTCTCCCACCCGTCAAATCCCAAGAGAAGTCTTTGACCACATCTGAAGCCGTGGTTTCAGCCTGCCGAGGATTTCCTACGCCCGATCAATTCTGGATCTAGTTTTACAAAAAGGAACTGCTTTTTCTTTTTCCAATTTCCCATCTAGCGTATCATAAGATTCCATTTAGATATGTCAGTCTGCAAATCTTATAGAACATGGTATGGCAAAGGCTTGTAGGGGTTGTTAACCACACCATTTGTATGGATGTTGTAGAGATGGGGAGCTTGAAATTTGGATGTAGTTTAATGCCATCTGCCACATTCCTTCACCTCTGGCTAAGTTATCTGGGGGCTGCTGGGAGTTGTAGTCCGGCTGCTGGGTTTTTAAATAAAGGGGTTTTAAATGTGTGAACACAGTATGCTGCAGATTAAAACGAGGTCCTTTTTCTCCAAGCATCCCACAGGCAGCAGGAAGCTTGCTTTCCAAGGTGGCACAAAATGCACACACTTTGACCCCAGTGATTTTGTGGCAGGTCAAGACAACTCCCAGCAGTCCCCAGGTAGCTTAGCCAGAGGTGAAGGAATGTGGAAGGTGGAATTAAACTACATCTGGGAGATTTTTTTTTCAGGCTCCCCATCTCTGCAGCTCTCCTGGACCCAGCGTGCCTCGACCTGCCAAAACCGCCGGGTCAAAGTGTCCGTTTTGTGCCACTTTGTGGAACAAGCTTCCCGCTGTCTGTTTTTGGCTGGGTGGGGGGGGCCTTTCAACTGGGTGGGAATGGTGTCGCTCCAAAATGCCGGAGGCAGCGCAGCACCGGCTAATCCGGGGCCTTTTGGAGGCAAAGAATGGCTTTTGTAGCTGCTTTTTCCCATCCTGGCTTGGAAGATCGAAACGAGCTGCAAAAGGCTGGCACTGCTGGCAAAGATGATCTCGCTAAAAGACCACAAAACGCGTCTCCCCCATGGAAAGCTCTCTCCCTTGAGACCCCAGTGCTTTGTCTTTAACCCCAGTGTGCACGTTGCAGGCTTCACAGTCTCACTGCCGTGTTCCCAGGTCCCCAGGGAACCATGTGGGATCCGAGCGGCGCATTGCCTGACAATTTTGCTGCTTGGGAGCATGGCTGATTTCCCAGGAGGAAGCAGCTCTGAGTAACGCGGTTGCATTGATCATATTTTGTTGTAGCATTATTTTTTTAAAAAAAACAAAAAAAAACAGGATAGACTGTACTGTAAGCGCAGGGAAGAGCGTATCCAAAAATAGAATCACGCAGGGATAAATTATAGAAGTTTATCTCCCCACTTAGAAATCTGGGCAGTTTCCACGGTTAAGCTGTGATACTTTATGAGAAAAAGGGACCTTGGTTTAATCTGCAACACACTTAACCCCATTACTTAACAACCCAGCAGCTGTAATTGCCTACTGTGTGACACCAGGCTACTGTTAAATTAGGTGGCTTTTTCAGGGTTTTATCAGATATTCCAAACTCAGCCTGCCTGCTTACCAGTCCTCCTCTTACAACAGTTTATGAATGACTGTTCAAAGTCCCAACGGCACTGGAAAAAGGGACTTATGAATGTTTTTCACACTTATGACCGTTGCAGCACCCCTGTGGAGAGAGGTTTTTCCACGGACCAGGGAATATGTGGTTTTCTGTGCTGCCTGCATCCCACGGATGGGACTTCGCTCTTTCTACCATTCAAGTGGGATTTGGTGGCAAATGACATGCTCTCCAATGCATACTAGAAATTGCACTCCCGTGTTCGCTTGGGACACCCCCTTCCCCCAAGGCACATGTGCAGTGCAGTTGAAAAAACTACCATTTCTGAAATTGTCAATGGAGGAGTGGCTGACAAACCCAACGCTAAGAATGTGTCAGCCCTTCCCAGGCAAATCAGACAGGAAACACGGCGAGATGAACTAATTCTGCTGTCTTGTGAGACTACACTAACAACATTTTCAACCTCCATTTTAACCAGCTGATCCATTACCGTGAGTCCTTTCTAAGTTTCTTCCCCTGACCCTTAAGCCACTGAAGCCTCCTCCCTCCCTTCTCTGATTGTTTCCCATCAGACCATCCTCTTCCCTTCGCCCACCAAAGTCACCCACATACGCCATGATGGGATCGTTGTTTGGCTAACCTGCCTTTTCAAAGACCCTGAGATCTCTGCAGGCTTCAGCCTGCACAATTGTGCTCACGTTCACAAGGGTAAGCAAAGGCCCAGGCCAGGTGTGGGTGCATATCTGGCACGTGAAGGCAGACCCAAATTATTTTAGGCACTTACACCTTCCTTGCAGACACCATTAAGTTCAGGGACTCCAATTGTAAGGGCACCCCGTCTTCACCAGCACTACAAACACCTCATGTGTGAACTGCAGACTAGTCTCGCGTCATTAAAGGAAATCTAACTCTTTTTTTTTTTGCCAAAGTGTAGACCATTGGTGATGACAATCCAGACAATTTGTGTTTTTGTTATTCCCCAGGGCAGTGATTGTCAAAGTGGTTTGGTGGCTGCTTGGACCACACAATGTATGTTTTATTACTGTGAAGCGAGGGAAAACGCAAATGATGCTAAAACTAGGGTACCATCCACTGTGGCTGCGTATAAAAGAACGACTAACGTCAGATATACTCGCGGGTACATATGCAATAATACGCTTTGCTTTCCATGATCTGGCAAAAATCAGCCGTGTCAGTTTACAAACAGAAATTGGCAATTCGATGGCTTGAATCCCAATTGATTCATCAGGATTGTCCAATTTTGAGCCGAATCGCTCAGATTAACTGTCACAAAAAAACACAGGGATGGTTTTTAGTAACGAGCAAGTCGATTTCACCCACCGGGATCAGCACTGGTAGGGACCAATGAGATTGCAACCTGCCAGAAGGCATTATCCAATGGAAAAAACGAAAAGATGCTGATCAGGAAAGACAGGAGTCAAATAAACACGGTGCAGGCTTAGAAAGTAATATAATGACACTTACCTGCGTGAGATCCAGCAGTCCAAAGAGAGGGGAAACATCAGATGGAGCCAAAAAAAGAAGGAAGAAAGAGAAAGAAAGAAAAATGAGTTACTTAGGTTCTCTCAAGCACATCGTTTTAAAAACTTAGCCCATGTTACAGAAGGTTGCAAAATCCCAGGCAAATGTGAGAAATTTCCAGAATTAATTAAGCAACAAGAGTTCTTAGAAACGTCAATCCTAGTTACCTTAATGAAAGCACTGCCTATAATAGATGGATCTGGTAGATTCTCACCATTGCTTTGGCCAGCCTCCATACTGCCTACTCTTTTAATACTTTAAAAAAAAAAAAAACCATGGGACATCAAACGGCTTCAGTCCATTGGACGGGCGAGATGCAAAAATACTCGGCACAAACCCAAAGTCCTTTTTGCAATAATTTTTTTTGTTTCATGAGGCAGGATGTTCTTGCTTTTCCTTCCAGGTCCCTTTTGAAATTAAAAGAGTAATTGAAAAAGCAGGCTTGGGGCTTGGAAGCTTAAGAGAGCCAGAGTGGATACTAGTGAGGCATGCCAGTATTTTAATGTGATCCAGCTTTTGAGAAGTTAATAGTTCTTCCTTGACAACAATTTCTGTATCGCCCATTCCAAAGATCTGAAGCCACATATTAAAAATAAAGACACCTCCACGCTGCAAGGGGAACCAAGCTTAAACTACAAGGCGGCTGCATTAGAAAAATTGCAAATTATTGGAACAGAAGATTTGGTCTTCATTTTGTTTGGAAGTTTTTTTGGGGGAGGACGGGAGCTCCTTGTTCCCTTCTCATCCGCTCTCTCTCCTCTAGCTCAAGAAAAGGGAGGCTTAAAATCCCTGAACAATGGGTTTCAGGAGACTGTAACTCTCTTATTTTTTCTTTCTTTCTTTCTTTCTTTCTTTCTTTCTTTCTTTCTTTCTTTCTTTCTTTCTCTCTCTCTCTCTCTCTCTCTCTCTCTCTCCTCTCTCTCTCTCTTTCTCTCTCTCTCTCTCTCTCTCTCTCTCTCTCTCTCTCTCTCCTTTTCCTTCTTTCCTATCGTCTCAGATCTGAAGCACTTGGGCAAACAAGCTGCACTCTTGCTTAAGTAACCAGCAAACATGTCAAAAAGGCTGAGAGCTATTTAACCCTACCAGGGAGGGTGGTAAAAAAAAGAGAGAGAGAGAGGAATCACAGGGCCCATCTCTGACCGTCTGGAGGATGATAATGAAATGGGAGATCTGACCTCCCCCCCAGAAAGCCATAAAAGTAGAAGGGGGGGGATGCAAAGGCTGTGACCTCCTGAACTTTGGGGGGGGGAGCATTTTACAATGGCAGGCGTTGGACAAGAGCATCTGATGGGCAAAAGGGGAGGCTCGGCGTCCCCAGAATGGATGGGAAACTCCGGCGTTCAAACAGGCAGTTGGGGGGCGCTTCTGTCACCTCCCACCCACCCACCCACCCACCCCTCCCTTCAGACTTTTGATGTTTCTGGGCCATGCATCAAGGAAGGGGTGCTTTGTTGGGTATTGAAAAGGCTTCTTTCAGGGGCTCTGGGTTTTTAAAAAAAAAATGAGAGGGGGGGGAATCAGCATTTTGAGAGGGGGGATTTTGCCCATCCTTTGGGGAGGCGAAGGACTTGCTGTCATTTTGAGATCTTGATTTGGGCTTGTCAAAACCGAAAACCAGCCAGCTTGACGGCTTTCCCTTTTTTCTACTATCAGCCAGAGAAATATGGTTCTTGCCCGCCTGGCTGTCGATCCCGAGAGGCGAAGAGGACACCCAGCCTATGAGCAACGCAACTGGAGGCTTTGGACAGCACTTTTTTCCCATCCTTAAGGGATCGGAGACCGCGATAATGCTGATCTGAATGCCAGTTTGTGGGACTTTAGCCTGCACCATGAGGACTACAAACCTTAAGGGAGGTGTTTAGTTTGGAGGGAGTTGTTTTTTTTTTCCCCCTTCCCTCTTGGCAAAACCGATGCTGGGATTTTATGGAGGCGGGGGGGGGGAGAGAAACTCTCTCCACTAATCAGACAGCCGAAGCTCACACCGGTTCAAACTAGGAGCCGGAAGTAGCACCTGAGAGTTTGGGCGCCACAATTCACATGTTTGGAACGGATCCAATTCCCTGAACCCTAGGAGCCTAGGAACAAGGATCCTGCTGGATCAGAACAAAGGCCTACCCAGCTCAGCAAACTGTTCTCGCTAGTGGCCCAACACCAGATGCCCAACTGGGGGGGGGGCAAGCCCACTAAGTAGTGCCCTCTCGCTGAGCTGCCTTTGAAAAAAGGTTGCACCAAATCCTCAGGGAAAAAATTATCAATGTCAACCAGGCGCTGGGACTTCTGCATCGGAAGCAGATTAAGAAGGTAAATGCTCGTCCAGGTGTGTTTCGTTGTTACATACAGAAGAACAGAATCACAGAGTTGGAAGGGACCTCAGAGGTCATCTAGTCCAGCCCCCTTGCTCAAGCAGGAGACCCTATAGCGTTTCAGACAAACCCGCTGCCCAATCTCTTCTTAAAAACCTCCAGCGATGGGAGCACCCACAACTTCTGGAGGCAAGGCGTTCCACTGGCTGATCTGCTCTCAGGTCAGGAAATGTCTGCTTTAGTCTAGATTGGCACGCTAACGTCCTTCCAAACCCATTACTCCTTGGCCTGCCCTCGTGTGCTTTGGAGAGAACAGGTGGACCCTTCCCTCTTCTCTGTCACAGCCACTGGAAGACCGCTATCATGTCAGCCCTGGTCCTTCTCTTCATTATACCCAGTTTCGCATCTTTAGCCTGGAAAACAGACCCTTTCCATTTTGGCCACACCATCCTGGCCTATTTTTAATCACCCCTGATTGCATTCCCCTTGAACTTTTTTTTTAAATTCTACGACGACGCTGAAAAGAGAAGGAGCAGCGTCACTATCACGCTTGGAAACCAGGCTGGCCTTGGGGAATCCCATGTTTTGCCTGTTGTTAGCCAAGCGAGATAACGCCAGACTTCTCTGAAAGCAAAAGAATAAATAAATTAAAAAAAACAGGCTGGTGAACTTTGTTCTGCTCGTGGTCCTCTGAGACAGCACCTTTAGTCAGCAGAGGCCTGCCTGCTCCTTTCAAGATTTTATTAACAACAAACAAACCCGCCACAATAAAGAGAAGGGAGAAGAAATCACCCAGTCAGTCCCCTTTGGCTGCCGAGGCCTTTTAATTATGTGCATTAAGCAGGGAGCTGCATGGGTTGAGGTGTTCCACAGATCACACAGGACCCGTAGGCCTGTTCCCTTGCAAACTAGCCAGGCAGAATTCCTACCAGGTAAGTCACCTGCTGGGTTTTGTGTACCTGGGGAGGTGGGGGTGGGGTGGAGTGGGGGAATGGAGTGCAGGAAGGCCCAAGAAGAACCATTAGCAGAGTCTTCAGCTAGATGGTTCAGATGGAGCCACATATTTTTGAATATAAATAGGGCTGTTTAGGTGTTTCTCTCCCCCCCCCCAAGTAGAATTCATCCGTCATCAGCAACCAAAAGCTCAAATCGCTTTAGAAGTGCTTCAGGGTTGAGGGAAAGGAACAAGATATGCCTTAAGACCGAACCTTAATTCCGTCTCACACCTGGGAGGAGGGCAATGGCCCCAAATGAATGGAAACCTGCAAAAATGGTTGCGCAACAATTTCTCACCTACAGTACACGTCGTACATGAATGCTAATGAAATGGCCAAATGCATATATGCATATGTACACACACACCTGCACCTATATAAATATACAAATATTTCAGGGTTTCTCAATCTCAGCAACTTTAAACTATGTGGAGGTATTTACCATATATACAAATTCTTTTTCACACAAGGGATTCACCGTAGCTGATGAGGGGCAACCGCTAGAGGGCAGCCAAGAGAATGGGGTAATTCTTTACTCTTCGCTGCCCTCTGGTGGTCATCCAGGTGGTTACAGATCTGGCGGTTTTCTGACGTGCCCAAGGATGCACAAATAGAGAAATCTCTCCGTTATCAGCCTGTAAAAGCGTGCAAACCGAAGTGGGGTTCGTTTCATTCTTTTGAGGCTTACACCGGATGATTGCTCTTCAATTTTATGCATTCTCTGGAGCCCCATCGTTGTGACGCATCAAAACAGGAGCCACTCTAGTACTAGAGGGTGAAAAGGACCCATTTTCCATGCTTCCAAAGGGAGGTCTAGAAGCCAACAGGACTTGAAGAAGAACCCAACAAGTCTAGGTTAGGATTTCAATTCGTGCAAGTGTATCTTCCAAGCCTTGGAGAACAGGCTGAGAAGCAGAAGACGTGCTCCTTGGCGGTCTGTTACTCCAGAGTAGACCACTATGTTGCCCAGAAGCCAATGCAATCCAGCTTGGCCATAGAAAGAGGGCCACTTGCATCATAACTCCCTTAATTCTTTGCAATATCTCTCTACTGCAGTTGTCATACAGGCTCCTGGCGACCGTCTTGCCCATAAAAAATCCATACGGTCATAAAATCATCCCTCCCGCCCCCAGCAAAACAAATACTGGCATCACGAGTGACTTTTGACATTCCTCCCCGGTCAAAAGATGTCTCTTGGGCCCCAACCACATGGGAAGGTCCTGACACGGCTTCTCGGACTGCCTCTTTCCAGAAAATGTCCTCGCTTGAGCCATTAAAGAGCTTGCCATTCTCACTGCTGCTGGGGCTGTTCAAGTTATCGGGCTGTTTGGAAAGAAGAGAAAACCTGCACAGCCCTTAGAGAAGCAGACGAGGCAACAGATGGACAGAAATGAGCAGAAGCTGCACCCTCTCGCCCCAAGGAAATTCTCATCTGCCTCTTTCGGGTCTCTCTTTCGGTGTTGCCCGATCTCAGCAACTTTTTTTTTTTTTTACGCCGCGTGGGATTACAACTCCCAGAATTCCCCAGCCAGGATTCTGGGAGTTGCAATCCACAGAGGCTTCAATTGGTTGAGACATTCTGCTCTCTAGCCCATCGCAATCTGCTGGTGAGACTCGTCGCCAGATGCACCGCTGAGTATGTAGGAGGGAGCCATGATGGGGGGGGGGAGGGAAACATTCTCAAAAAAAATAAAATAAAAGCATTTGTAGAATTATACTGGAAGTCTTGAGGGCTGTTTGGTTTTTGTCATGTGGGGAAGGGGGGGGATGGTTTTGAGGAGGTGGGATATGTCAAGTGTTGTCCTTGGATCCCTGGATCCAGGTTCAGAGAGGTCATCAATCCTAACCTGTTCTCCTGGCATCTCTACCCCAATGTCCTGTTTGAAGACAGGACTTTATGAATGTCTAGGTCTTAAAATGAAAGGAACAGAATGTCTTAGGTCCTTAAAATAAAAGGAACAGAGTTGGGAAGGACGCATGAACATGAATATCCAACACTGGAAAGGAGGGGGGGATGCTATAAAGGTTGGCACCTAGTGCACCTAGAGGGCCACTGGTAATCTCCAGGAGATGCCAGCTATTCTTTCTCCTCTTATGCATGTAAGAGAGCAATGATTAGGAACATCCCAAACCCATTTATTCCACTCTGTGTGTTTCATTCTCACTTCTCCAATGGTGTTGTCTCCTTTGTGTGAAACTCTAGACTGTACCCAATTGGGAAGTGGGGGAGGGGGCAGGGACCCGTCCATTAGTGCTCTGGAAAGCTCCTTATTATGCGCCACGAATCATTCAATAATAGCAATTTTGCTCAAGAGCCTCTCCACAAATCAAGAGTCACCGTGGAGGTTAAGAGCTGTGCCAAGACACTCAACGGTAAGGTATCAATCAATTCACACTCTCTTAGAGGCCTTTTTTTTTTCCCTTAAAAAAAGAAAAAAAAGAATTTTGGGGTTCGAGGACAGCCTCTCTCCACCATCCCTCTTTCACAGGAGGTCTCCAAATTGGCAACTTTTAAGATCTGTGGACTTCAACTCCCAGAATTCCTCAGCCAGCCATGACGGCTGAGGAATTCTGGGAGTTGGAAGTCCACAAGTCGTAAAGTTGCCAAGCTTGGAGACCCCCCGTGCTTCTGTGGGATGCTTTTTGCCCCGCTGGCTGAGGAATTCTGGGAGTTGGAAGTCCACAAGTCGTAAAAGTACCAAGGTTGGAGACCCCTCCCCCTGCTCCTTTGGGGGTGCCTTTTGCCCTGCTAAAACGCCGGAGAGCTGGCAACCCCAGCAGCAGAGACGTTGCCCAAGTGTGCCCCTTGCTTCATCCTGGCTTGCATATAGGCCATGTAACCACAGGCTGGAGAGACTTTCCTTGTTCAGGTGTTCTCGCTCTCAGTCAGGGCCACACCCAGACTCTCTGCCCAGCCGTGCCCTCTTCTGGGAGGGAGGGGGGGGCAGGCAAAGATAGGCACACCTGGAAGCCCACACTCCTTCCCCACCTGGGCTCACCTGGTGTCTGGAGAAGCCAGAGCGCACACCTGGCGCAAACAAAACAAAAACGAAAAGCCGGGGCAGTTGGAACCTGGAGGAAACGTTTCCCACAAGTCAGCCTGAGAAGCAAAACCGCAGAAGGGAGTTTCTCATTAAATGGAGGCCAGGAGGCCCGATGCCAACATGGGCTTGATGCCTTCATGTTTCCCCCGCCTAGCCAAGCCCATGCTAATGTACTTCTTCTGCCCTGACCTGGAAGGACCTCTTCCTCCTTCTGCAAGCAAAGGGACTTTTGCCAAGTTCTCTCCAGTCCCGACTCCTCCGGCCAGGCACGCGAGGGGTGGGGGTGGGGGGCAACCAACCAGAGAGGAAAGTGGCCATCGGCAAAGACGGAAGGAAACCGTCGGACGGACGGCGGGGGGGGGGGAGCTCGCTCGTCTCTTGGGCAAGAACCGAGGAGGCCCATGTTGTGACTGGAGGTCTAAATGGAGAGATTAAGGCAGGGGTTTCTGTGGTTTCCGGCAGACAGTTGTGACTGACACAATGCAAAGAGAGCCAAAGCCAGCCCTCTTCCTTTTCCGGCTTTTGCTCCGTTTTTGGAGGCAGGGTGTGAGGAAAGTGCCCTGCTTTAAAAAAAAAAAAAGAGAGAGAGAGAGAGAGAGAAGACAGGCAGGGGAATCGAACAGGCCCGCTTCAACTTTGGGCCGCCCAGCCTGGGAAAGGTGGCTTCTCCAAAAACGCCAGCCGGCGGGAAGGAAACCCGGATCGGAAGGTGTCGGAAAGGAAATAAAGGCACGTTCACAGGGGAAGCTTGCATGGGGTTTTCTCTCTCTCTCTCTCTCTCTCTCTCTCTCTCTCTCTCTCTCTCTCTCGGGGTGGTCACAGCTGCCTTTCTACCTGCTTGCGCGATAAATCCTCACCAGCCGGAGGTGTGCAAAAATGTCACAGCCGGAGCAGGAATGGAAAGGTCTGCTGGGCGAGGCTACGGCAGAAGCCGAAAAAAGATCCTTTTGCAGAAAGTGTTTGTTTTCCACTATCCACATCCCCCAAAAAAAGGCCTGGAAAATCTGCCTGGGCCTTGGGTCGGATTCCTCCTTCTAGGTGAAACATGGATGTCGTGGTCCAGTTGAGGCCTGAGGTCTGAATCCAACACACCTGGAAAGCCCGGTGTGGATTTGGGACTGCAATACACACCCTTTTTCTCCCCCCAGACTCAGCCCTCCCCCCCCCCCCCCCCCCCNTTAACAGGATTAAAATGTCAGCTTGGAAAACGTGCCTAAAGTCAGGTATCTTAGCCCGTTGGGGGGAGGGAAAGGTGGGGGATCAGTTAGTGGAATAAATAGCAGTAGACAAAATAAAAGTATCAATTTCCAGAGTTGAGGCAACCATTTATATTTTAAAAAGAAACCAAAGTTATGGGCCCCACTGCTAGGAACAAGCCAGTTTCCACCCAGGTACTCTCTCGTGATGGGAAACCAGACTGAGATTATTGTAGAATTGTTCTTATCGGTTCTTTTGCAAAAAGAAGGGGGAAAAAATCAGAATTTTTTAGGTCCCGGAGTGTCTAACTTTGAATAAAATCTGTCTTAAGCTTCTGCAGCTTAATTCAGAACCACAGCAAAGAAAACTTCCAGCGGTTTACTTCCCTCTTATTAAAGCCGGTCACATTTACAGATAGTCCTCAAGTTACGACGGCCCTGGAAAAAAGTGACTTACGACCCCTTTTTCACACTTACGACCGTTGTAGCGTCCCCACGATCACGCGACCAAAATTCAAACGCTTGACAACTGACTCGTATTTATGACGGTGGCAGTGTGCCGAGGTCACGTGACAAGCAAAGTCAATGGGAAAGCCAGACTCGCTTAACGACCGTATGGCTAACTTTGCAACTGCAGGGGTTCGCTTAACAGCTCTGGCAAGATAGGTCATAAAACGGGGCAAAACTCACTTAACCGTCTCACTTAACAACAGAAATGTTGGGCTCAATTGTGGTCGTAAGCTGAGGACTGCCTGCATTTGTGCTTTTTTTTTTCCTTTTTTAAAAAAAACTGCAGCCAAAGATACAGGTTCGTCTTTGTTTTAGCAAAAAGGATTTTGATTCTGCCCCCCCCCCCAAAAAAAGCCTCTCCAGGCAATTTGCAAAAGAAGACAAAGGGCGGCAACGAAGCACGGCAACGGGACATATTTCTAAAAGCCCCCTTTTTGTGTGAAATTTAAGGCATTTGGCGTTTCCTCGACCCCGCCTTTCTTTCCTGCGAAAGGGCCGAAATCGAGAAAAAGGTGTGGCGCTGGAAAGATTAATTTAAAGTCTAACGCAACAGGTTATCTGCTGCTGCTGCTGCTGCTGCTTCCAACTCCGTTCTTAGAGACTGGAGACTCTCTCCTGTCTTCTGGCTTGGCCTTCTAAGAGGCTCTTTCTAAGGCACAAAGCATAAACAGTCCCTTTTAATAAAGATTGCCTGGCAACGGGACTTTGTGTGTATTGCAAACATTTCAGCGTGAAAATCCAAGGTGGCTCTCTCTAGGCAATTGTGAGGGAGGCTCGGAGTAATGACGTCCAGATGTGCAGCTGTGCATTCCAGAAAAGACACACTGGAAAACCTGCCTTTGCAAATAGAAACGGTTGTGCCCACATTTGTGCCGCCAATGGACCCAGGCTGGGTTGGCTCTATCGAGGCAGGTCTTAGGGAAACTATGCACGTCATTTATTTGGTTTGGATTTTCAGGGCGGCCTTCGAGAGGGCTGAGACTACAGCTCCCAGGATTCCCAGCCAGCCTGGGAACGCTATCTAGGAACAGCGGTGGTTGTATAGCCAACGTAGCTGGAGAATAAAAGGACTATTTATATAATATGGGTGGTCCTCTACTTTAGACTACAATGGAGCTCCAAACTTCTGTTGCTACGCAAAATGGTTGTTACGTGAGTTTTGCTCCATTTTATGACCTTTCTGTTAAGTGAATTGCTCCAGTTATTAAGTTAGCCACATGATTGTAAAGTGAATCCAGCTTGTGGGAAGGTCGCAAAAGGGGATCACGGGACCCTCAGGGACGCTGCGATCGTCATAAATATGAGTCACTTGCCCAGTGTCCGAATTTTGATCGCGTGACTCTGGCGACGTCGCAACAGTCATTAAGTGTGAAAGCCATTCATAAGTCGCTTTCCCCAGTGCCGTTGTAACTTTGATCACTAAATGAATCGTTGGGCCATCTGTAATCATTAATAACAGTTTACCATTAATAACAATAAACAGCAATACTCGATAAGTGCGTAAAAGTGCCAAACCCAGTCTGAACAGGCGGCTGGTTCGGCGACAAACGGTAATAACAAACCAATGGGCTCCAAGCACAGAAAACAGAGATTGTTGACTGACTTTTGATTTGCAAAAACGTTTGATTCGCTGGGAAGAAAGGGTTTGTCCTTGCCAGGTTCCACGTGGGGATTTATTTGTTTGTTTTTTGCATCAAATCTGGATTTTTGAAAACTCCACGCTGCTTGTGGCTGATCTTTTCAGCCCTGATCTGAAGTTTCATCAAAGAAACAGCAGTGGCCAGTGTTACAAACAGCCAGCTAGGGGAAGGGATTTAGACAAGAGAATGCGACAAAGGGATCCAAACTCTGGATTGCTTACTGAAAAATAGATATTGTGGAACTCCCTGCATCCCACATCACTGGCTATCTTGACTGAGGCTGCTGGGGGCTGTGGAAATAAAGCAGATAAATCTCCAGATTTACGTCCCCCACTGTTGCAAACACCCCCTCCTTTCTTTGCACTACAGAACAGCAATGCAATTCCTGACACAATCGGATATTCCTTTGATAAAGTTTCCTTTAATGAAAAATCAAAATTACCAAGCTGAAGGGAAAAAGCTAAACATTTCCAAGGACTGGCGCTTTCCAGAATTCCCCCCACCCCGGGGAAGCCCATTTCTGGAATTTATTTGGAGAGGGCAGGGGCCCCCAGACACATTGTCAAGAGCCGAACTGCCTTGTTCTCCGTTAGCAGTTGTGCACAGAGCTGGGAGGGGAAAAAAAAAAACACATTGAACTTGCTAACTGGTTATTTTTAAAAGGATGAGTTGGCAACTGTGGCCGACGGAGCCCCGATTTCAAACGTCCGGGGTATCGGTGTGCCTGAATGTGTGTGATTGTATAAACAGAGCTTTGTTCTTCCAGGTTTTTGAACCGGTCAGACCTTTTTTCCTGCGTCTGGCTTCCACTCATGTGTGAAGGAAAGGCAGAGTCAAAGGAGGGGAGTGAAATCGGACGGGTGTTGAAATTCTGCCGCTTCCCGCCCAGACACATGGATCCAAATCAGATCTCCTTTTTTTGTTTGTTTGTTTGTTTGTTTTTGGAGAGGGGTTTACCCCCCCAAAAAAATAAAAATGGAAGGATTTAGCTGGACAGGGTGAACTTTTGACCCCCCCACACTATAAGACATCCCAGCCAGGGGAAAGAGAGAGAGAGAGAGAGAGAGAGAGAGAGAGAGAGAGAGAGAGAGAGAGAGAGAGAGAGAAAAGCCCAGTGTCTGGAGTGCTCTCCTCGCCACTCCTGCTCTTTAAAATGTGGATTGCCACTTTTACAACCGCCAGATGGTCTGGTCTCCTCCTCCTCCCGCTGCTGCTGCTCCACTGCAACCTTTCTATCATCTCTGCTGACCGTTTGACCTTCCCACCATAAAATGAGGACCTTGCTCTGGCTCGCTCTGCCCCCCCCCCAGCCGCCCCATCCAGCTACCCATTCTCATCTAGGCACCCAAAGCAATATCTGAGATAGGGCTGGTCCAAAATGGGAAGGCCTTGAGCTTGCAAACAAAGCACCCCCATCTTTTGTGTCCTTGGTAGCAGCTTCCCCCAAAGCCCTTCCCAAGAGCTACACACAGAGAAGATACTGGATTCCTTACAAATAGCCCTGGGTTACAATCCCTGGTTGGGGGACGTTGTGAAGTTGAAGGGCAGCCACATCTGGAGGGGGAGAGTCCCCCCCTCTTTCCGGAGACAGTGGGAAGGTTTTTAAGTTTGCGCATGACAGCTTGTAGGTGGGAAGCCCACCTTGACGAACCGAAGACGAGCCAAATGATCTATAAAGCCAGACGAGCGGTTACCAAGAGGGTTGCTAATTTGTTGGTTATTTATTGACTTGCTACCCCCTCCCAAAGCCGCATTGTTTCAACTGACGGTGCCCAGATAAAACACAACTCAGCCCCCAAAAGATAGGCAGGTCTTTTTAGTCACGTAAGAGAGTTCGCAAGTTTAAACCCTAATACGATCCACTCTTCCCGCCAAGCAATTCACCTGGGGCCCATTTTGCACCATAAACATGGTGAGCCCGTAGCCTCGGCTTTTTGAACCTTAAAAGTCTCTTCCGACTGGAGGCCTGCTTTCGTTTCCCAGGGGAGAGTCACTCAAAGACGCCACCCTGCTGGAAATTAATTCTCAGCGCCATTTAAAATTAGGGAAGCTCACGTTCAGACACCTGATCAACTCCACTCTCCTCCGATCTGGGCCTCCGCCGCCAGCTGCGCCGGCTTTTAGCTTCCCGTAAGCCAACATGGCCAACGATGATGTTTTCTCGGTTGGGAAGTGGATAGAGGCCGAAAGGCGAGGCATCTGGAGAACAGCCGGTGGAGGGAGGATGCTGAAAATTAACTCCCCCCGAACCATCCAGACCCCTCTAAACCCCCTTCTCTAAACTTCCTTCCCCTGTGCAGATTTCATTTGTAAGAACTTTTTCTCTTTTTTTTTATAAACCAAATCGCTTTCCAATGTGTCATCTCAGTTCAGAGCGCAGGCAAACCAACTATCACCCTCCTTTGCCAGAGTGCATTCCTTTCCCTTGAGTGATTCTGAGTCAGGGCAAAATCAGCCGTCGTCGTCCCCATTCATTTTGTGTCATGCTTTGGCTTCCTTTTCTCTCTCCCTGAAGCAGCCCTTTTTTGGGGGGTGGTGTGGGGTGGTAAATGAAAGTTAATGACCTATTCTTCTCCCACCCAGGATGACGCCCCCATTTTCCTCCCGAGGCACTAGACAGAGGGGTGATTTACAGCTGGGCTTAATTGTGTGTCTCCCCCCTTTCTTCCTCCCAGCGCAGCAAACATACCAACAAGCCATAAAGTTCCGTCTGCCCTCTCCCCTCCGCAGGGGAGGAAGGGAAAAGGTGGATGTTTACAGCCCAAACAGGTCCCGGCTTCTGTCTTGAACAGCAATCAAGGAAGGTAGTTACACCCAACTGCTTTGAGCCCTTCCCCAATGGTGCCCCCTCCCTCCCTTGTCTTTTTCACGGGTGCTTGTGGGGAAGGGAAAGAAGGAATCAAGCACAAAAAGGGGGCAGAGAAGAAGGCAGACTTGACTCTGTCTTCCCAAAGAGGGTCCTGGAGATTTAAACTAGATTTAAACCAGCTCCTTCGAACCTGGGCAGTTTACATACTAGGCAGTGATTTAACCACCAAGCCACAGGCTCTCCTCCCCTCTTTGCCAGCCGTTGACTAAACCGTCTCAGGTCCTTGAAGGTGGCAAGTACAGAAAGGTTTCGGCCTCAACTACCAGCCAGGGACTACGTAACAAATTCTCCTGACAGCACCCACACTGAGCTATGGATGGCCTTCACACACCCCTTACAGAAAAACCCCCATATTTGTGTCTTTTGCTCAACTTGCAACCCAATCGAATTTGGGTGAGGGCTCTTGAGTTGAGGAGCACCCCCGTGT
Organism: Protobothrops mucrosquamatus; assembly: GCF_001527695.2. Taxonomy (NCBI): domain Eukaryota; kingdom Metazoa; phylum Chordata; class Lepidosauria; order Squamata; family Viperidae; genus Protobothrops; species Protobothrops mucrosquamatus. Next base: position 352,808 of record NW_015387201.1, on the reverse strand, counting down.
CTCCAGCTGGCACGGCATTAACTGACTCTGCTTGTAAGCAGGAGGACACGGTGGTGATGGTGACCCAAACTGCATCCAGTTTTGCTCACAATATAAAAAAAAAGGCGTTGAGACTTTTGGGAAGAGTGCAGAAAAGAGCAACAAAGATGATCAGAGGGCTCGGAGATGAAGACTTATGAAGAACGGTTGTAGGAATTAGCGAAAAGAACTAGGCCAGGGGGTGATATGTTTATGGAGATTTTCAGTCATCCAAGTCAGGACTAGGAGTATCAGGGGATGAGATGATAGCAGTGTTTGGGTATTTGAAGGGCTGTCACAAAGATGAAGGAGACAAACTATTTACCAAGCACCAGAAGGCAAGAGAAGAACCGATGGATGGAAACTAAGAAGCAACCTAGAAGAACTAAGGAGACATTTCCTAACAGTGAGAACAATCCAACAGTGGAACAGCTTTGCCTTCAGAAGTTGTGGGTGCTCCATCACTGGAGGATTTTCGAGAAGAGACTGGACAGCCACTTGTCTGAAATGTTATAGACTCTCCTGCTTTGTTCAGGGAGTTGGACTAGGTGACCTCCAAGGTCCCTTCCAACTCTTGTTAGTCTACGTTCCAAGAGAAAGAACTTACGACCAATGGCTTCCAACAAAATTATAAGCAGAGGCCTTTATGGTTATATGGGGTAAGCTGAGCAGTAACTCCAGAGACCAGGCAAAATAGCTGGTCCTTTTTTTAACAGATACACGTTCCGGTACCTTTTATTCTCCTAAAATGAAATAATTGCAGTTAGTCCAGCAGTTAAGTTTTCTGGAAGCTCAGCTCTCAAAATAGTTCATCGTGTCCCAGGCACGGACCATTTTCAGAGCAAGCTAAATTTCACCCAGAACACCATGTTTGAAATGGCTTCTGGTTCAGAAAATTAATATCCGAAAAGGGTCTTTTTTTTTCCCCCGGAAAGGTTGAGTTTTGCAGATTGCTACTTATGTAACTGAAGACAGGGGTCCTTCCTTCCCTTCCCTCCCCTCCCTTTCTTTCTGTAGTTTGTTTGTTTTTCTTTCTTGACATCATCCAACATCTGGTTAACAGAAGGGCTGGCTGTAGACCACTTTCTTGGCCAAGCTTATATAATTTTCAGGTCCTCGCACTAAATCAAAAGAGTGCCAAAGGGCCTAATGCCCTTCAAGATTCTTATTAGAAACACAGGAAATTGTTTACTGATTTTAATACGCAGGTCAGCATAATAAATAAGTTAACGGGGGAGGAGGGGGGAATGACAACAGGGAGACCTTGTTAATTAAAGCTTCGCGGGCAATCTTTTCTGAAGACAGTTGGACAAAGTCTCCAGGACATTTTAAGAGGGCGCCTGCCAGATTCATTTTAATTTCTGGCCACCGCCAATATTTGGTCTTCAAGTGGTATTTTTGTCCTCTTCCTCTTTAGTTCCTCCAGAACGTAAAGTCGCCCTAATGTTGACCAGGTGAAAAAAATGTAGCTTCCTTGCCAAGGCTTTACTTTTTGATAAGATTAGGAACTGCCTGCTGAAATGTTCTGGCTTTCATCCCTCTCGCCAGAAATCCATTTGGGGAGGGAGCCAAAAGAGTTTAGTAATTCTCAGTGGGCTAACTGCCAGCTCAAAGCTGAAATTAAATACGCTGCGACCGTCATAAATACGAGTCAGTTGCCAAGCGTTTGAATTTTGATCACGTGACCCTGCGGAGGCTGCGACGGTCGTAAGTGTGAAAACAGGTGCTAAGTCCCTTTTTTCCAGTGCCGTTGTACCTTCAAATGGTCGCTAAATGAATTTGAGGACGATCTATAGAGGTGCCTACCTGAATTAAGTCCTTCTGAGTGTGGGTGGCTTACACTAAGCTAAACGGGTCTGGGAATTAAAGCTTAAAAATAACCAAAGAGCTGATAAGGAGCAAGGAAAGATCTTCTAGGTTGTAATTTATTTACAATTCCTAGTTATCCCTTGTTCAAACAATGTGGATTGTTTCTCTGCCTTTTAAGTCAAGGTTTCAGAAGCAGTTTTATCTTTGGGACAAACAAAGCAAGGGCCGGGTGATTGTTGTGAATATCTATTCTTGTCTCTTCTTAAAAAAAGGCTGCCTGGTAGCTGCCACAATTTCTAATTATGTCCTTTTCCCCTTTCCACCTACCTGCCGCTCTTCATCGTCACCTTCTGCCTAAGACTCAGGTATAAAACACCCTGGCATGCACGCAGTATTACCGACACACGCGGGCCTGTCACGTGTGGACAGGTTCCCATACAACCCTCTCAAAAGGGCTACAGAGAAAATCAAATCCCACAATTTGGAATTGCAAAACGTTGCCCCGAGGAAAACTGTTTGCAAAAAGGGAATATCAACTCCATCAAACTGTGCAACATTTGCGGTGGTGTAATCCTGAACCAAAACCAAGAAAACAATCTGCTTTTTTTCCCCCTTTCCTCTTTCTTCTCCCGCAACCCCACGTTGCTTACACGGGAGGAAGAAAAAGGAAAAAAAGAAAGAGGGCAAGAGATTAGGGAGTCAACAGTGAGGAAGGACAGGGAAGTATAAACAGGTTTGCAAAGGGCACAGAAATTGGGACGGTTGCGTGGAAGTTACACGTTACTTCCGAAATTTCATTATTATTTTTTTCAATAAATCCTCATGGCTCTTGGTTGCCTCTATTGCAATATTCTTCTGGGGCTGATGGGACTGAGAGTCTAATAATGCATTTGGCAAGGACCAAAAATCAAGAAAATATGCCTTAAGATGTACTGCTAGCCATGAACTTGGATGATCTCAAAGGTTGATTAGACAAACTCGTGGAGACACATCCAACTGATTGCAGGTAGTCCTCAACCTATGACCACAATTGAGCCCAGAATTTATGCTGCTAAGCGAGACAGTTGTTAAAGGAGTCTTGTCCCGTTTTTACGACCTTTCTTTCCACGGTTGTTAAGTGAATCACTGCAGTTCTGAAGTTAGTCACACGGATGTTAACTGAATCTGGCTTCCCCATTGATTTTGCTGGCAAAAGGGGATCACATGACCCCGGGACACTGAAGCCGTCGTAAATACGAGTCAGTTGCCAAGCGTCTGAATTTTGATCACGTGACCAATGGGGTTTTAAGTGTGAAAACCTGTCATAAATCACTTTTTCCAGTGCCGTTGTAACTTTGAACCGTCACTAAAGGAATTGGGATCTAATGAAGCCAACTCAAACTAACAAGTACATATAAAAAGAGATGTAACAGATGGGAGTGAAATTAGGAACAGTGTCTAGAAAGAAAGGAGAGAGAGGTCGCAGCTAAGATTAAAACTATATATTTATGCATGTACTGACTCACAGGAGTGGGGGAGGAAAAAATGACAACCTGCCACATCCTGGAAAGAAAACTCATGATGAGCAAGATTTCACTTTCCCCAGAGACTGCAAGCAACTGGGGTTTTTTTTTCCTTTTTAAATATATGCCTAAAAGCAACATCCCATTCTCTTTGTTATTCATAATTTGGAAATTATGAATGTGTGGAAGATCTGCTCTACAAAAGACCGAGATCCTGAACAGCTGATTTTCTCATGCAGAAAGTCTGCCTTTTCCACTTAAGTACAGAGCAGAACAGAATGACAGAATCGGAAGGGACCTTGGAGGTCTTCTAGTCCAACCCCCTGCTCAGGCAGAAGGCCCTAGCTAGACCATTTCAGACAAATGGCTGCCTGATCTCTTCTTAAAAACTTCCAGTGTTGGAGCACTGACAACTTCTGGAGTCAAGCCGTTCCACTGGTTGATAGTTCTCACTGTCAGGAAATTTCTCCTTAGTTCTTCTAGGCTTGCTTCTCTCCTTGATTAATTTCCATCCGTTGCTTCTTGTCCTGCCTTCGGGTGCTTTGAGAATAGCTTGACTCCCTCTTCTTTGGGGCAGCCCCTGAGAGACTGGAATGCTGCTGGAACGCTGCTATCATGTCATCCCTAATCCTTCTCTTCGTTAAACTAGACATACCCAATTCCAGAACTGTTCTTTATAGGTTTTAGCCTCCAGTCCCCTGATCATCTTTGTTGTTCTTCTCTGCACTCTTTTCTAGAGTCTCCAGGTCTTTTTTACATCGTGGCAACCAAAACATGCCAGAAACCGGTCTGTGCAAACGAGCGAAGCCCCATCCGTGGGATGTAGGCAGCACGTGAAACCAGGCCCCCTCCAGTCCGCGGAAAAACCTCTCTCCCCGGAACCGGTCCCTGATGCCCAAAAGGTTGGGGAGCACTGCTATAAAATGTATAAACCCTGCCTTACGTACAAGAATATAGAAATGGCCTTGAAGATATTCAAGGGTTCTTAAGTCAATACCAGCTCTGCCCGTGAAGGAAGAAGGGAGTGAAAAAAAATCAAGGCTGACTCATCTTGATTCTCTTTGGTATAAAGTGTGGGGGGGGAGATTCTACAAGGCTTTTGATTTATTTATTTATTTTTATTATTATACCTGGAGGACTAAAACACATTTCCAGTCACCCTAGCAGAGTCTGTTTCCTGACTGGCCTACCTACCTGGCTGATAGCTTTTTAACTTGGATTTAAGAATTAACTGAAGTCTTTATGATTTTTAATTTAAGAACTGGGGACCAAAGAGCGGAGAGGCTGTCGCTTCCTTTGAAGGCAAACCCAAGAGGTTGAAGAAGTCTTCGTTAACCACCTGCCTTTGGGATCTTTTCAACTGCCACACTTATCTAACCTACTTGATCTGGCTTCGTTTTGGGGTAAGCCACAGAACGAGCACTATCCAATCGGATTATCCCTGACCAAGTTGAGCAGGCCGATGTACATGCAGCTATAAGGTCTTTCCCAGGTTTGGTTCCAGTAAGCAGGTGTGAACACAACTCTTCTCTATTCCTCTGTTCAACACTCCCGACGCTAATCCCTCCCCTCAAGTATTTCCTTTTTAATTACAATCCTACATGCCAAAGCTTCCTTCCTGGTTTTCACTTAAGTCCGAATTAACCTGGCACAGGTAAGGACTTGAATCTGCACCCAGCAGTAGCAAAACTGCGTATGGGAGCAAATCCCTTCGGGGGTTTCCAGCTTGAGGCGGCTGAACCATGATTAGCCAACTGGTAAACATCGATCTACGGAGAAGCCCAGCAGTGGCTCTGAGCAAAAAGTTTACCTATGGTAAGATTTTGCTCTGATCCCAGAGAGGAAAGCACTGCAGGAGAGGCAATGCCAGCAGGGCCATGTAGAGAAAGACTGTAAAAGTCATCCCACATCATAAGGTTATGGCAGTTCTGTTAAATGCACTGGGAAAAAGGGGTGGATCAGCGAAGGGAGCGTGGGAAGAGCTGGGAAGCCATGAAAGCAGAGCGGTAGAGAGAGCGGGCGGAGCTTCAGAAGAGGATGAAGAGATGGGGAAGATTGGTAGGCTACATCTGGAAGTTTCTGTGTCCTGACACACTGAGCACCTAATTTGAATACAGTTTGAACACCCAGTTCTCACCGTACTGTCTTATGTCGAAGTATATTTACCCAGGTTGCATGGCCACAGTGTGATTATAATTATCCCTCTAATCTTCTTTACTACCCCCTCTTATTGGTATCGTTATTATGATTATTATTACTCTGTTGCTTTGCATGTACATTGAGAGACACCCAAGACAAATTCCTTGTGTGTCTAAAAAATTCTCTCCTCTCCTCTCTCATTCTATTCTATTCTATTCTATTCTATTCTATTCTATTCTATTCTATTCTATTCTATTATTCTATTCTATTCTATTCTATTCTATTCTATTCTATTCTATTATTCTATTCTATTCTATTCTATTCTATTCTATTCTATTCTATTTTATACTCTATTCTATATTCTATTCTATTCTAGTCTAGTCTAGTCTAGTCTATGTTCTATATTTTATTCCTATTCTATTTCTATTCGCTCTACTCTACTCTACTCTACTCTACTCTACTCTACTCTACTCTACTCTACTCTACTCTACTCTACATATACCACTATCCTTCCACTCACATTAAGTTGGGAGTGACTACAGCAGAGTAATCCACCAGTCCATTAAAATCCATCCAAGTCAGCCACCAGAGGTTAGTTACATCAGCCCTTCCCTTGTATATGGACAAGGCCAGGCCCCCAACTCAGGCGTCACCAAGGGGTTCAGATGGGTCTGAACACGGAAGGGAAAAAATGCACACAACATGCGCTGACTGCAGAACGGACACAGCAGTTGTGAGCTTGGCCTCCTGTCTCGAACAGAAACTCCTCACAAGCCTTCCCAGACACCCTTGTCAAGGGAGGAGACGCAACACAAGCAGCAACTCATCGCCCGTTGCCTGAGATGAACTTTCCTCGGTTTCAGAGGCCATTGTGCAAGTCTCTGCAAGACATCAAGGGCCAAGGCAGCAAAACTAAGGCTCCTTTCACACGAATTGAAAGTAAAAATAGCTCAATTTGTGTGTGGGGGGGGTCAGGGTCAAGGGCTTGCAAGCTGCTATGTGTTCTTTTCTCCCTACTATGTCCAATCTCTTAGGAGGAGACGTGCTTCCTAAATGAAGGTCTGTTTTCCTTCAATTAAATTAGGAAGGAAGGAAGGAAGGAAGGAAGGAAGGAAGGAAGGAAGGAAGGAAGGAAGGAAGGAAGGAAGGAAGGAAGGAAGGAAGGAAGGAAGGAAGGAAGGAAGGAAGGGCAACTTGTGGCCTCAAACAAGCCATATGATGGATTCAGGTAGGAAATGAAGCCATTGTTAAACATATGCTTCTAAAGCAGGGGTCTGCAACCTTGACAACTTTAAGACCTATGGACTATTCTATTCTATTCTATTCTATTCTATTCTATTCTATTCTGAGTCTAGTCTAATTTAGTCTAGTTGAGTCTATTCTGATGCTAGTCTAGTCTAGTCTAGTCTAGTCTAGTCCAGTCCAGTCCAGTCCAGTCTATTCCTCCCACCTTTGGAAGGTGGGGACAACTGGATGCCAATTCAACCACCTGCCAGCATCTTGGGAGATGCTCCAAGAAAACACAGCTTTCCTGTCCTATCTGAAGTGGCAAGGGGGCAGGATTTTGGCCCTAGGTTGGAAAAAAAAAAAGGTCTTCCTCTACTGCTCCACCTTCTCCAACCATCCCAGCCAAAGAAACAAGAGGCTGCCTGCCGTGTTTTATGGAGTGTGTGGCGCTGTTAAAAGCCAGGAGGTTCAAAGCTGAGGGTTAGGATTCACAGGGACACGCTGCTGCGAGTAAATCCCAACACACATACACACCCCACGCCCCGAGTCTCAAGCCCCTGCACGCCAGAGTGGCCACAAAAAGCATTCCCATTCAGGCTTGACCTTAATTGCAAGCTACTTCCAGAAGATGCTGGGACACAGATGGGAGGAAGTGCCTTTTTAAGGATTTTGAAGGGGGGGAAGAGAGAGAGAGAGAGAGAGAGAGAGAGAGAGAGAGAGAGAGAGAGAGAGAGAGAGAGAGAGAGAGAGAGAGAGAGAGAGAGAGAGAGAGAGAGAGAGAGAGAGAATGACAGGATACAAGCACTGCTCTGTGGGTAATTAAATTAATGGTTTAGCCTCCAATGTGATGTTTTAATTCTTTCCTCCCCGTCAGGTTCAGACTTTGCAGAAATCGAGGGGGAGGTGAGAGGAAGAGGAGGAGGAGATGGGGGGGAGAAAAGAATCTGCACCCACTGTTTATTGCCCCTATCTGTAGGCAAGGTCAGAAACAGGCACGTTTAAGCTTCCATTTCCCCCCTCCCCACAATGCCAAAACCACACAAAACAAAACCAGATGCAGCAGCCTGAGCTCTTGATCTTAGACAACGTATAATGCTACCGCACTTATTCTCCCAGTGATAATTTAGGTGCCAATAAGACGTTAAAAATAGGACACTGCTTTCAAGAAGTTAGCTCCACTTAAGGGACTGCAAAACACACACACACACACACACAGAGAGAGAGAGAGAGAGAGAGAGAGAGAGAGAGAGAGAGAGAGAGAGAGAGAGAGAGAGAGAGAGAGAGAGAGAGAGAGAGAGAGAGAGAGAGAGAGAGAGAGAGAGAGAGAGAGAGAGAGAGAGAGAGAGAGAGAGAGAGAGAGAGAGAGAGAGAGAGAGAGAGAGAGAGAGAGAGANAATTCCAGAACTGTTCTTTATAGGTTTTAGCCTCCAGTCCCCTGATCATCTTTGTTGTTCTTCTCTGCACTCTTTTCTAGAGTCTCCAGGTCTTTTTTACATCGTGGCAACCAAAACATGCCAGAAACCGGTCTGTGCAAACGAGCGAAGCCCCATCCGTGGGATGTAGGCAGCACGTGAAACCAGGCCCCCTCCAGTCTGCGGAAAAACCTCTCTCCCCGGAACCGGTCCCTGATGCCCAAAAGGTTGGGGAGCACTGCTATAAAATGTATAAACCCTGCCTTACGTACAAGAATATAGAAATGGCCTTGAAGATATTCAAGGGTTCTTAAGTCAATACCAGCTCTGCCCGTGAAGGAAGAAGGGAGTGAAAAAAAATCAAGGCTGACTCATCTTGATTCTCTTTGGTATAAAGTGTGGGGGGGGAGATTCTACAAGGCTTTTGATTTATTTATTTTATTATTATACCTGGAGGACTAAAACACATTTCCAGTCACCCTAGCAGAGTCTGTTTCCTGACTGGCCTACCTACCTGGCTGATAGCTTTTTAACTTGGATTTAAGAATTAACTGAAGTCTTTATGATTTTTAATTTAAGAACTGGGGACCAAAGAACGGAGAGGCTGTCGCTTCCTTTGAAGGCAAACCCAAGAGGTTGAAGAAGTCTTCGTAACCACCTGCCTTTGGGATCTTTTCAAAACTGCCACACTTATCTAACCTACTTGATCTGGCTTCGTTTTGGGGTAAGCCACAGAACGAGCACTATCCAATCGGATTATCCCTGACCAAGTTGAGCAGGCTGATGTACATGCAGCTGTAGGTCTTTCCCAGGTTTGGTTCCAGTAAGCAGGTGTGAACACAACTCTTCTCTATTCCTCTGTTCAACACTCCCGACGCTAATCCCTCCCCTCAAGTATTTCCTTTTTAATTACAATCCTACATGCCAAAGCTTCCTTCCTGGTTTTCACTTAAGTCCGAATTAACCTGGCACAGGTAAGGACTTGAATCTGCACCCAGCAGTAGCAAAACTGCATATGGGAGCAAATCCCTTCGGGGGTTTCCAGCTTGAGGCGGCTGAACCATGATTAGCCAACTGGTAAACATCGATCTACGGAGAAGCCCAGCAGTGGCTCTGAGCAAAAAGTTTATCTATGGTAAGATTTTGCTCTGATCCCAGAGAGGAAAGCACTGCAGGAGAGGCAATGCCAGCAGGGCCATGTAGAGAAAGACTGTAAAAGTCATCCCACATCATAAGGTTATGGCAGTTCTGTTAAATGCACTGGGAAAAAGGGGTGGATCAGCGAAGGGAGCGTGGGAAGAGCTGGGAAGCCATGAAAGCAGAACGGTAGAGAGAGCGGGCGGAGGCTTCGGAAGAGGATGAAGAGATGGGGAAGATTGGTAGGCTACATATGGAAGTTTCTGTGTCCTGACACACTGAGCACCTAATTTGAATACAGTTTGAACACCCAGTTCTCACCGTACTGTCTTATGTCGAAGTATATTTACCCAGGTTGCATGGCCACAGTGTGATTATAATTATCCCTCTAATCTTCTTTACTACCCCCTCTTATTGGTATCGTTATTATGATTATTATTACTCTGTTGCTTTGCATGTACATTGAGAGACACCCAAGACAAATTCCTTGTGTGTCTAAAAAATTCTCTCCTCTCCTCTCTCATTCTATTCTATTCTATTCTATTCTATTCTATTCTATTCTATTCTATTCTATTCTATTCTTCTATTCTATTCTATTTTATACTCTATTCTATATTCTATTCTATTCTAGTCTAGTCTATTCTATGTTCTATATTTTATTCCTATTCTATTTCTATTCGCTCTACTCTGCTCTACTCTACTCTACTCTACTCTACTCTACTCTACTCTACTCTACTCTACTCTACTCTACTCTACATATACCACTATCCTTCCACTCACATTAAGTTGGGAGTGACTACAGCAGAGTAATCCACCAGTCCATTAAAATCCATCCAAGTCAGCCACCAGAGGTTAGTTACATCAGCCCTTCCCTTGTATATGGACAAGGCCAGGCCCCCAACTCAGGCGTCACCAAGGGGTTCAGATGGGTCTGAACACGGAAGGGAAAAAATGCACACAACATGCGCTGACTGCAGAACGGACGCAGCAGTTGTGAGCTTGGCCTCCTGTCTCGAACAGAAACTCCTCACAAGCCTTCCCAGACACCCTTGTCAAGGGAGGAGACGCAACACAAGCAGCAACTCATCGCCCGTTGCCTGAGATGAACTTTCCTCGGTTTCAGAGGCCATTGTGCAAGTCTCTGCAAGACATCAAGGGCCAAGGCAGCAAAACTAAGGCTCCTTTCACACGAATTGAAAGTAAAAATAGCTCAATTTGTGTGTGTGTGGGGGGGGGTCAGGGTCAAGGGCTTGCAAGCTGCTATGTGTTCTTTTCTCCCTACTATGTCCAATCTCTTAGGAGGAGACGTGCTTCCTAAATGAAGGTCTGTTTTCCTTCAATTAAATTAGAAAGGAAGGAAGGAAGGAAGGAAGGAAGGAAGGAAGGAAGGAAGGAAGGAAGGAAGGAAGGAAGGAAGGAAGGAAGGAAGGAAGGAAGGAAGGAAGGAAGGAAGGGCAATTTGCGGCCTCAAACAAGCCATATGATGGATTCAGGTAGGAAATGAAGCCATTGTTAAACATATGCTTCTAAAGCAGGGGTCTGCAACCTTGACAACATTAAGACTTATGGACTATTCTATTCTATTCTATTCTATTCTATTCTATTCTATTCTATTCTATTCTATTCTATTCTATTCTAGTCTAGTCTAGTCTAGTCTAGTCTAGTCTAGTCTAGTCTAGTCTATTCTATTCTATTCTAGTCTAGTCTAGTCTAGTCTAGTCCAGTCCATTCCTCCCACCTTTGGAAGGTGGGGACAACTAGATGCCAATTCAACCACCTGGCAGCATCTTGGGAGATGCTCCAAGAAAACACAGCTTTCCTGTCCTATCTGAAGTGGCAAGGGGGCAGGATTTTGGCCCTAGGTTGAAAAAAAAAAAAAGGTCTTCCTCTACTGCTCCACCTTCTCCAACCAGGCCAGCCGAAGAAACAAGAGGCTGCCTGCCGTGTTTTATGGAGTGTGTGGCGCTGTTAAAAGCCAGGAGGTTCAACGCGAGGGTTAGGATTCACAGGGACACGCTGCTGCGAGTAAATCCCAACACACATACACACCCCACGCCCCGAGTCTCAAGCCCCTGCACGCCAGAGTGGCCACAAAAAGCATTCCCATTCAGGCTTGACCTTAATTGCAAGCTACTTCCAGAAGATGCTGGGACACAGATGGGAGGAAGTGCCTTTTTAAGGATTTTGAGGGGGGGAGAGGGGAGAGAGAGAGAGAGAGAGAGAGAGAGAGAGAGAGAGAGAGAGAGAGAGAGAGAGAGAGAGAGAGAGAGAGAGAGAGAGAGAGGGAGAGAGAGAGAGAATGACAGGATACAAGCACTGCTCTGTGGGTAATTAAATTAATGGTTTAGCCTCCAATGTGATGTTTTAATTCTTTCCTCCCTGTCAGGTTCAGACTTTGCAGAAATCGGTGGGGGGGGTGAGAGGAGGAGGAGGAGGAGGAGGAGATGGGGGGGGGGAGAAAAGAATCTGCACCCACTGTTTATTGCCCCTATCTGTAGGCAAGGTCAGAAACAGGCACGTTTAAGCTTCCATTTCCCCCCTCCCCACAATACCAAAACCACACAAAACAAAACCAGATGCAGCAGCCTGAGCTCTTGATCTTAGACAACGTATAATGCTACCGCACTTATTCTCCCAGTGATAATTTAGGTGCCAATAAGACGTTAAAAATAGGACACTGCTTTCAAGAAGTTAGCTCCACTTAAGGGACTGCAAAACACACACACACACACACACACACAGAGAGAGAGAGAGAGAGAGAAAGAAAGAGAAAGACAGAGAGAGAGAGAGAGAGAAAGAGAAAGAGAGAGAAAGAGAAAGAGAGAGAAAGAGAGAGAGAAAGAGAAAGAGAAAGAGAAAGAGAGAGAAAGAAAGAGAGAGAGAAAGAGAAAGAGAAAGAGAAAGAGAGAGAAAGAAAGAGAGAGAGA
>NW_015387201.1:278569-339275 GCF_001527695.2 Protobothrops mucrosquamatus | reverse complement strand
GTGTTACATTATTAACACCTAGGTGTAAAAGCCACATTTGTGCTCAAACCCACATCTGGAGGAAAGACGCTCTGCACAAGACAACAAAGTAAAGCTACTAATGGGGAAGCCAAGAAAAGCTTCCTAGTGGGTTGGTCCCCTGGCCTTCTCTATTAGACCAATCATTACACCGTACGTCCCAATGCACTGATGAAGTTACATAGTTTGGTCAGGAAACGTCTGCAAGGAAACAACCACGCTCAGAGAGCACGGAGGGGCCCTCAGTTCAGCCCCCAGCCATAGATATTCTCTTCTATCGATACTTCCCCGCGTTCATATTATAGAGACTCCACTGCCTGTGCAGCATTTTCTGTGCATCATGGGGTTTGATATATGGATTTCAACTGCTCTGCATTTGGAAAGCAAGGCCAAAAGTTGGTCCTGCTGTTTTCCAACCTCAAAGAAAAGCTGCCATGTGTAATTACACAGCTTTTCAGTTGACTTCAAGATCTCTCTCTCTCTCTCTCTCTCTCTCTCCCTCCCTCCCTCCGTGTCTCTTTCTCTCTTGTTCTCTTTCTCTCTCTCCTCTTTCTCCTTCCCTCCCTCTCTGTGTCTCTTTCTCTCTCTTTCTTGTTCTCTCTTTCTTGTTCTCTCTTTCTCTCTCTCTCCCTCCCTCTCTCTGTGTCTCTTTCTCTCTTGTTCTCTTTCTCTCTCTCTTCTTTCTCCTTCCCTCCCTCTGTGTCTCTTTCTCTCTCTTTCTCTCTCTCTCTCTCTCTCTCCCTCCCTCCATCCCTCTCTCTGTGTCTCTTTCTCTCTTGTTCTCTCTTTCTCTCTCTCCTCTTTCTCCTTCCCTCCCTCTCTGTGTCTCTTTCTCTCTCTCTCTCTCTCACACACACACACACACACACACACACACACTTCAACCTCATTTCCATCTGCCTAATGCGATATTAATACTGAAACCTCCAGCTGGATCCAGAGGCACCGTCTCCTTGCAGAAAGCTTAATGGCTCGGCTAAAAGCAAACCCACAACGTACAAAGCAGCTTTTTTTTGGGGGGGGGGGGGAAGGCTGTTGAGGCAGGCAGGATGCCCTAGAAACCAGGAAGGAGACACCCGTCATGCTCTGCACTTGATTTTGCTTCCTCAAAGAAAAAGAAGGAGGAGACTTTGTTGGTTTGGGGTTTTTTTTGGCCCAACCGCAAATCGTTGTCAACGCGAAGGATGGAAGCTGCGGCTATTCCAAGCCAGTCCCNTCCCAGAATTCCTCAGCCAGGCACGTGTGCCTGGCTGAGGAATTCTGGGAGTTGAAGTCCACCAGTCCTAAAAGGGCCAAGTTTGAAAACCCCTGATCTATGTGTTTTACTTCTACCTAAGATATAGAACAAGGGTGGGCCAAATAACTTGTGGACTTCAACTCCCAGAATTCCTGGCTCAGGAATTCTGGGAGCTGAAGTCCATGGGTCGTAAAGGGGCCGTAGTTGCCCACTGGTACAGAACCTGCTCCAAAGTTATGCCGAGACTGCCTTCTCAAAGGGTTGGGCGGCCTTGGAAATATAATATACCAATGAAAAGGAGTGGCTTTTAAAATAAGCTCTGCATCAAGAAGGTCTACAGAAGCTCTAGGCAACCCTGCATTCTTGACTTAGGGTGGGATGTTTAAAAAAAAAAGGGATTCTCTTCTACTTCCAAGGCCACAGCCAAAGAGAAGCAACTGCAGCTTCTCACCAATTTTAGACATGAATATGATTATCCCCCCATCATAGCAGCCAACTTGGAAGGCACAGCTCCTTGCAAACTGCTGCAGGGGGTTAAAAAATTACTTATGGCACAGAGCAAGGCTGTCTTACCCACACACACCAAGAGCCTTCTGGGGTTTAGTAACCTTTGCAGCAAGTTGTTACTCCTGGCGCGGAATCAGCAGGCCCACCTCATAGGAGAGACAGATGACCCACTTCTGAGGCTCAATGACCCACTTAAGTCTGATGTCAGGAGTTCAGTTCTTATAATGCCGCCTTTATCCTGGCTGGCGAACGTCCTTACTCAGCCTTCCCTCCAAGTGCAAGGCTGAACCCCATTCCTGACAGCTTCACAACAACCACCCTGGGAACAATTATTACCACCTCATTTTCCTTGGAGCAAATTTTTTCGTGTCACGAAAATTCTTGGAAGAGCAACAGAAGCAAACACCGGGGAGGGAGCCACACCTGAGAAGGTGGAGAAGAGAGGTAAAAGAAAGATGTCATGATTTAATCTCTCATCCCTTTTCTTTGAGATGCCCAGTGCATTTGGGGGTGAAGGAGGGGACTAAAATACGCCAGGCGCACACACCGTTAAAGGGGCTGTTTTCTGCTCTTGTTCATGAAATGCACCTCTTTATGTCCACTCTGGCTAGGGACAAAAACAAAAAAAGATGCTGAAATGTAAAAAACAAAAAAATACAAAACACACACACACAGGGTGTGGGGGAAGGTGCTGAGCTGGAAAAGGCTGGCCCAGACAATACATTGAAAGCTGTAAATTTCAACCCAGCTCAGCTGAGTCAGCTGCACTTTGTGGCTGCGGTTCACGCATTAGGAACTAGCCAGGCAGGGCTAAAAGAATTCTGCAAAAGTTAGCTAGTGACCTAGCTCAGCCCTGTTGCAAACAGGCATGTGTCCCAAGCAGGATTTTTTTTTTCTTTTCTTGTCACTCTTCACTTGCTTTTTCACTTTTTATTTGAAAAGAGGAAGTTTTTTTTTCCTCTGGCGCCTCGGAGGCAATCGCTGCCTTGTATAAGCACTCCGTGGCCCTGTTTTCAGTTCTTCTAGCCAGTTTGTCTCCTGCCAGGGCACCAAGGAATACAAACAGAAAATACCAGTTTCTATATTAGCCATACTTCACAGGCGCTAATGCTCAACCATCAGGCAGACGCCTTGCGCGCAGAGAGTTGTGGGTTCAAGCTACGGTATTCCCACTTTTAGAGGACTTTGCTTGTCCAAAGGTGGCAAAGGGGGAACACCTGACCCCCCGCCCAGGGACACTGCGACCGTCATAAATATGAGTCAACTGCCAAGCATCTGAATTTTGATCCCATGACCCTGGGGGATGCTGCAACGGTCGTTAAAGTGTGAAAAATGGTCCTAAGGCACTTTTTAGAGTAGTGTTGTGACTTTGGACGGTCGCTAAACGAAACGTGGTAAGTTGAGGACTATTTGTGTTTAGCAAATGGCGGAGGCCGCCTCGATCAGAGCAGACAATTCCAAAGTAACCAGCGTTTGGCACGGGCTAGTTTCTCCGTTCTGGCCTCGATTGGTAGTTTTTCACCGAAGTAGAGGAACTGGATTCCCGTGTGGTTAAAAGCTGAGCGCACCTTGGCCAGGTGCAACCCAGATGGAGCATAAACATCTGCCATCCCAATTCGTCAAAGGATCAAAACAAATCCACCAAAGCTTTCTGTAAGGTGATCTTGTGGTCTATCGCTGTCCGTTTCTCTCTCCTGCAGCAGAAATCAAAAGGCTGGAGAGGAAGCTGATGGAGAACCCTGGGGTCACTTACTGACCAGGGATTCCTCTAACAGAACGGCCGCTAAATGAACTGTTGAAAGTCAACCTCTACTAATATAAACGCAGAGAACGATGCAGACTAAGCCTAAATGATGCAGCCTGAAGACAAGCCAATGGATGGTCTGAGCTTGTAATATATTCTGGAGAAAAGGCTTGGTCCTTCAAAAACACTCACTTTGAGCTGTAATGACTCATCGAGGTGGTCTCAAAACAATTGAGTTTTCTTAAATATAACAGGGGAACAGGGATGTCCCTTTGTATGCCAGGTCAAATTTCAAGATGGGAGTGAGGGAATTTAACTCAGAGAACTGACTTTGATCCTGCCTAGACTTGAAAGTCAGCAAAGGAATTCTTGCAAGTTTTCGTCCAGTTGCCTGCATGCACATGCAAACTGAGTGTTGTGGTGTGTGGTTGTTTGTTTGTTTTTTAAATCCTTGTTCCTAGAAAAACTGAGCTGCCTCTGAAGAGACTTGCATGCGCTTCAAATCCTGTATTGTAGCAAAGAACTGAGAGTCGTGCCCAAAAGCTACACAACAAGCAAGAAGCAACAAGCAACTTTTTCTTCTTTTTATGTTTTCGCTCTTTTCCGAACCTTTGCAAGCACAATCTGTAAAAATTCAAAGTGGGGGGGTTTTTGCAGCTAAAAAGGAGGGCGTTTTATAAAAAAAAACAAAAAAAAACCCGCATACTTTCCAATGAGTCTCCGATACCGGGACCCTCTCGTCCCCCTTGTAATTTCTTACCAACCAGTCTGAACACTTTACTCTACCCTTGGCATCTCTCTGAATCACACTGAAAGATCAATGGCCCAGTCCTCTCGTGCAACCGGCCACACCCGCCCTGCTCCCTTTGGGAATATAAAAAAAAATAAAATTCTCCCTGAAGTTCAAATGCATCTTCTTCCCTTGCTCAATTCAACTTCACACGGTTCTGCCAGCCAAGATCAAACTCTTCCCAACCACCCACATATTTATCTATTTATTTATTTTATTTATTTATTTGTGGGGAAAAGGTATACAGCCGCCCATCTGATGCAACATAACCCCGGGCAATAACAACAATAAAAACAGTAAAAGCATTGTAAAAAAAATAATAAAAAAAAATCCCACACTCCTGCCCCCCCCCAAAACACAATCCAAACTCATATCTCTGCCGACAACAACTTTACTGGGCTCCAGTCTTACAACTTGTCAACTGCTAAATCCACCAAGACCAACTAGGATTTTTCTCAGAAATAGCCGGTCTAAATGAAGCAGGGGTTGATTCTTTCCCTAAAGGTTGAGTTTAGATTAGAACATGCTTGAAAAACACTGGGGCAGGTAAAAACAGGCCATTTTTGTTCCAAAAGCTCCCCAATTTGACAAAATTCCTAAGCCAAGAGTTCTTCTTATCTCCAAAGGCCAACAATGTCAGCTGCTTTAATGGGGGGGGGAATATGCTCTGCACACATAGAACATAGAATAATAAAGTTAAAAGGAACCTCAGAGGTCCTCTAGCCAACCCCCTGCCCCAGCAGGAGACCTTATACCATTTCACACAAACGGTTGTCCAGCACCCACAACTTCTGGAGGCAAGCCGTTCCACTGGTTAATTGTTCTCACTGTCAGGAAATCTCTCCTTAGTTCTAGGTTGCTTCTCTCCTTTGTTAGTTTCCATCCGTTATCAGTTGCTTCTTGTCCTGCCTTCTGATGCTTTGGAAAATAAGTTGAAACACCCCCCCCCCCTTATTTGGGGCAGCCCCTCAAACCAAACTGTTTGCCTTTAGCACTTCCCCCTCTCTTTGGAAGCCCGATATTTTTCTATGATGCTTAATTTTTATTTTTATTTCATTTTTTTGCTTTTAAGCAGTACCAGGGCTTGGAGCTGGCGATCCAAGGAAGAGCTCCATTGATAAAAAAAGAAAAAGAAAAAAACAGAAGAGCAGAGATGCAAAACTTGCATCCTGATCAGCATATTCCCATTCCTACCACCACGCCAATATTAATATTCAGCAGTCTGACACAATGCTAGATACAAAGACCGGGGCTAGCCCAGTTCCCAGCAGCTGCATTCATCTTTCTAAACACCACCAGCCCAGCCTCTCAACTTCAGTCAAGTTGGGTGGTGGGGGGGAGGAATTCAAGGGGAGGGGGGGGAAAGAGATTAGAAATGCAACTTTTTTCCTTTGAGGGATAATTAAGGTTTTAGAACCAACCACCCCACTTGGCTTGGGATCACAGACCCGACCCAAATGAGCGGGGGCGGGGCCAAGAGAAAAACTATATTTAACTTCACCAACATTAATCAACATCGTCAGAAAGAGTCATGATTAACGGTTAAGAATCCCCCCCTCGCTTTACAAATTTGCCGTCGGCTGGGCCATTTAAAAAAAAAAAAAAAGATCTCTGGGAAATGTTCACAAGCGGTGTGTAGTTTTGGGGAACCTGAATGGGTCACCCTCTGCTTCAACTGAAATGGTATAGGGTTTCCTGCCTGAGCAGGGGGTTGGACTAGATCACCTCCAAGGTCCCTTCCAAATTTTATTATTACTATTATTATTATTATTATTATTATTATTATTATTATTATTATTATTATTATTATTACTATTACTACTATTACTATTATAACTTGACAACAGAAAGAGATTTATTTAGAGAGGGACACTGCAACAGCAAACTTGTGTTTTGTTTTGTTTTGTTTTAAATAAACCTGGGTTTTAGGAGATTGTGTGAAGCAAGCCAGGCAGACATACAGTCCTATACAACTTAAGGATCTCTCAGGACACTTTGGCCTCCTTTGCATTATCTCCACAGGACGGCAACAATTGCCACACACTCAGTTCATGCCTTTCATCAGAGGGACCCACGCATGAAGGCAGACCACACCCAGAGACCTGGAACTCAATTGCCTCTGGGGTTCAGGTGCAAAGAACCTGTATTCCATTTTGCTATTGCAAACCATAGAGAGAGAGACCTACTTATTAAATGCCAATTTGGGTCATTTATTCTTTTCAAGAAAACCAGACATGAACCAAAAGCAGACAGAAAAAAAAGTTAAAAAGTTTTTAAAAAATCACCACGAAGCAATCTACCCAAAACGGGATGAAAAAAAATTCAGATTTCAAACAGAAAGTACCAAAACATTGACAATTACATTGATGTCCGTTGCATATGGAGAGCCACCACGTTGGAAAATCCAGCAACAATGTTGATTCTTTTACAAGTAAGCCAGAAATTCTGGGGTGTTTTTTTTTTGGTAACTGCCCATCTGACCTGTGGTTCCTTTTCAATTTCCCTTGTGGGATTCCAAATATGCTCTGAAGAGTCAGGCTGAGCAGCTCTGGAATTTGGTCCTGACTTAGCGTATTACCGAGAACCTGGCTTGGTCAAACCAACCGCACTCAAATTAATCACAGCTTAGCAAGGAAAGGACCCAGATTGCCAAAATCTCCCCATCTGCCATTCTACTGGGAAAGGGAACCTTGCAGGGGCCCTGATTTCCACTGGAGCTTTTCTCAAGCCTTTTTTCAACCCCTCTCGTGATTTCCCAAGGATGTGACTGAGCACTAATGGCTGCAACAGAGAGAGACAGAAAAATAGTGGGGCTGGAAAAGAAAAGGAAAAAAAAAAGACCTCAATTGCTGTATCCAGCAAGGTTTTGAAGAAGTTCTCATTTCCCTTTCCTTCTGAGATGGCCTCCTGGAGAACTCTCCCCCGCTGCGGAGAGAGCTACTGGAACTCTCTTAAAACAGGATCCCTTCGCCCAAATGACATGAAGGGAGATTGAATGCGAGCCTGCCATTCTTTTTGGCCAGACTGTCTGTCTGCTGCTTGAGCGTTTCCTGCTCTCGGTTGCTGCAGACGCCACTCTCTGCATTGGTTGAATTATTTAAAATCCATAGCTGTGCAACTGTGCTGCGAGGGGCGGGGAGGAAGGGAGGGAGCTGCTGGCAGAACGAATGCCAAGATTATCTCTTCCCCCCTTTTTTTTTTTTCCTTTTTATCCACATGTTCCCTCAAGCCCCACTGCTCACGGAAGCCAACTTCATTCAGACTAAAAGCTTTCTTTTTTTTCTTTTTTTTTCTTTTTTAATTATTGGCGTACCTATCCAACGCAGTGAAAGTTAATGGAGGTTTTGCGTACAGAAGAGAGTTGGCAGATGACGTTTTTTTCAGGAGTTCTGGCGGACGTTACGGAGGCTGACGCTCAATTCAAATCATTTTTAACCTCAACTTGGCACGCGTTTCATAGAACACAGGGATGGAAGGGACCTTGGAGGTCTTCTAGTCCAACCCCCCTGCTCAAGCAGGAGACTCTATTCCATTCTGGGCAAATGGTTGTTCAATCTCTTCTCGAACACCTCCAGTGATGGAGCAACTCACAATTTCTGAAGGCAAGCCGTTCCACTGATTAATTGTTCTCGCGGTCAGGAAATTTCTCCTTAGTTCTAGACTGGATCTTTCTTTAAAGATCTTCCACCTGTTACTTCAAGTGCTTTGAAGAATAAGTTGACTCCCTCTTCTTTGTGGCATCCCCTTAGATAATGGAAGACTGTTATCATGTCACCCCTAGTCCTAGAATAGAATAGAATAGAATAGAATAGAATAGAATAGAATAGAATAGAATAGAATAGAATAGAATAGAATAGAATAATAGAGCAGAGCTAGAAGGGACCTTGGAGGTCTTCTAGTCCAGCCCTTCTTTTCATTAAACTAGACATACCCAATTCCTGCAACCCTTCTTCATATGTTTTAGCCCAAATCATCTTTGTTGCTCTTCTCTGCACTGTTTCTAGAGTCTCAACAACTTTTTTGTATTGTGGTGACCAGAACTGGATGCAGGATTCCAAGTGTCAAATCTCACCAGTGTGGTATCGCTGTTTTCTTGCAGTATAAAACACCTCTTCCCGGTCATGACAACCAAATCAGCTAAAACAGTGAACTTTTGAGAGAAAACAGATCTGACAGTTTTACGCAACTTGCTGATGACAATTGTGCAAACAAAGTTGTGGTTTTGGCACACCACACTTTATGGCTCAGGGCAATGAGTGGCGCAGAACCACCTGGAGTTTATTTCTCAAACCCAGGATGATGCCCTAATGGTGGCACGATGTAACGTAGGAACCCAAAGTTTGCTTTGTTCTCCCCAAGTTGGTGAGCGGGTTCCATGTTTCTGAACTTTTAAAAAACCCAGTCTCTCCCATTATTTCTTGGCGTAAAATGAAAGCTGATGCTTGTTAAAGTCAGCATGCAGGGACACACCAGTAAGGATATTCGATGTATTGTCACTATAAACACATATACCAAAAGGAGCCCCTTCCCCTCCCCCATATTTGGAATAATACTCAGCAAGGCATGGAAGAAAATAAAAGAGTCTTGTGAGGCCATCTGCTGTAGGAGACCAGGGTGAGGTCAGGTCACACAATTAAACCTGTCCTGGGACAACATTTGAATAAAGAGGGTATTTACATTTTTCCTCCACAGCATGCAGATATAAGGAATTCAAAACATTGTTCTCTTCTCCACCATCTGCCCCTTGCCCATTATTATTATTATTATTATTATTATTATTATTATTATTATTATTATTATTATTATTATTATTATTATTATTATTAACATGGGGAGGGGGCATGGTTAGCAATTAGGATATCTAAAAAGCAAAGAGAGACTGTTAAAAAAAACATTTATCTAATAAGAGATCTCTTGGCATTTGCTGTCTCTACATTCTTTGATAAAAGTTTGATCAAATATATGTGGCAAATGTCTTCAAAGAGTATGAATTTGGCAGGGATGAAGTCTAACTTGACAGTAATACTATTAATCTGTCAGCTCTTTAAATTTTTAACCTTACCAAGATGCACTTTTTTTAAAAAATGTGTAAGATTCATTCAAACCATACATTTGGATGGAAGGATAACTCAACCCTTCTGGAAGTTGCCTAACAGTAATCACCACAACTCCAGCACAGCATCAGAAGTATCTCAAGTATTTCTATTTCTCCAAAACTGAATCTGCGATCTGCATGTTTATACGCTTCCTATGTGTTTGTAAATCTCTACAAAGCCGTTGTATTCTTTATTCTAACCACCGTGGAATCGGCAAAGGAAGGCTTCAAGTGTTGTCTGAAAAAAACCAATATTAGCTTTTATGTTCACTTGTAAACAGCAACTCGTACGACTTCGTTCAACCAAGAGCAAGCCGCTAAAAAGTGATGCCTTTATAAACAATGAGAACATTGATTTAATTTTACTCATTTGGGGAGATCAAACACAACGTTAAGCCATCGATAGAAGCCTGCACGCAATGAAAACCAACAAATGAACTCATTTGCAAAGATGGCTAGAGACTTGAACAAGGCTGGCTGAGAATCTTGGGAATGGCAGACATTAATGTATCTCATTTTATATACGTGTAGCCTACATAGGAGGAAACTGGTGGACACTATCCATCCTAGATGACACAGAAGGAAATGTAGGTGGGGGTTTGGCGTCTACAGTACCAGAACGCTCCATCAGGCAAGGTGTCATAAAAACAAGGGCAAAATTCAGAAGTGGGCTTGGAAGGTGCTCTGTGGGACAGGGCATCGCCCTGGAGAAACCTTGAGAGAAACCAAGAACTTCATTCTTGGTCTGTCAGCTTCAGCAGATAAAACATGATGGTGGTGTTATCCATTCCGTCATGTCCGACTCTTGGCGGTTCTCTGCTCCAGCTCTCTCCACATCTCTCAATTCTGCATTATTTTCCTTGAGTTCTTCTGTGCTCTGGCCGGTGTCAGCTTTGATGATGTCCAGCCACCGTCTTCTTTGGTGGCCTGGTTTCCTTTTACCGCCAAAATATAATTGCTTTCTCCGGTGAATTCCCCCGCAGGACAGGGCCAAAATAAGTCAGATGCAGTTTCGTGGTTTTGCTTTCTAGTGACCTGTCTGTTGCTTGTTAGTCACCTTTGCTGTCCAAGACACACGCAGGAGCCTTCTCCAGCACCACAGCTCAGACAAGTCGATTTTCTTCCTGTCTTGCTGTTTTAAGGTCCAACTTTCAGATAAACATAAGGCCTTCCTTCATAAATCCCCTTTTCCTTTGGAGAAGGAGAGCTTCATGGCAAGAACGAAGTCTGATTGGTGAGCTAGGGAACATGTGGACATATATCACTTCCCAATGTCTTGCTAAATCTCTATGGAGATTCTCAGGCATCCAGGTCATAGTTATCCCAAAGATGTTTTTTTTTTCACGAGGCAACTGAACCTTGTTTTTATAATAATAATAATAATAATAATAATAATAATAATAATAATAATAATAATAATAATAATGATAAAGTTGGAAGGGACCTTGGAGGTCATCTAGTCAGGAAACCCTATACCATTTCGGACAAATGGCTGTCCAGTTTCTTTTTAAAAACTTCCAGTGTTGGTGCATTCACCGCTTCTGGAGGCAGGTTGTTCCACTGGTTAATTGTTCTAACTGTCAGGAAATTTCTCCTTAGTTCTAGGTTGCTTCTCTCCTTGATTAGTTTCCACCCATTGCTTCTTGTCCTGCCTTCAGGCGCTTTGGAAAATAGCTTGACTCCCTCTTCTTTGGGGCAGCCCCTGAGATATTGGAACACTGCTATCCTGTCCCCCCTCGTCCTTCTCTTTGTTAAACTAGACATACCCAATTCTAGCAACCACCTTTCACTTCTCATCCAAGGAGTTCCTCAGCTCTGAAGAAGCTTCTGGGATGAGAGGCGAAACGTCTTCAAAGGAAAACAAGAAAGTCCAATTGCCTCCTGAAAAAAGCATCTTTGGGATGCCCAATGCCTTCTTAAGGGCTCCGTTTCTGCAGCAACTTCGGTGGAATTGCTCCGATTTCACTCCTGTGTGCACGGCACAAATCAGGAAATCTGACCGCTTGCACAGAGATTAATTGCAAATTGTGGCTAAACAGAACTGGCAGAGAGGTCCTCTGGTTTTTATAAGGAGCACTCCATTCAAAACGGGAGGAGGTAGAATAACATATGTCATTTTTTATATATATATATGGAAGATCAAATCCGGCAGCCTCTCCAAAAACGAAATAATGGGAATTCCCATTGTAAATGCAATTTTTTTTTTAAAAGGGGGGGGGGAATTACACAAGGCATTTTCCCCTCAATGAAATCAGTTATCAGTTGGAAGCAGGACACAGCACTTTTCCAAAACCCATCTCTCTGATCAATTACCTTTGAGCTAAGAAGTATTTTATGCCAAGGTATCCTAAATGGAAGAATTTTCCTATTTCTCCAGAAGCAAGAAGGGAGAAGAAGCTGGGGCCTCCTTCCATAAACCCTCTCTTCTTCTACCAGTCTTCAACCCAAAGCGAAATAAAACAGATGGGAAGATAAAGCCCTTCTAAAGGGGGGGACAGGGGGACACAGCTGTGTTTCCTTTTGTTTCTTAATGGAAAAAGCAACTGAGCTTTAACTATAATTAAGCTGCTGGACACCATTTTAATGACAACTTGAAGTTACAGTGATCTGGAAAAGATAGCTTCTGATCATAGCAAGAGAGATCCTGAAATGATGGGGGAAGCTCCTGACTTCCAGGGAAGAAAAAAAAGAGAGAGATCTCTTAACAGTTTGACATTTTGGACACATCCCAGCGTGATTTGGAAATGCAGATCATACAATCACCGGTCTGGAAGGGACCCTGGAGGTCTTCTAGTCCAACCCCCTGCTCAAGGCAGAGCCTTATACCATCCTGGTCAAATGGGTTCTCCAATCTATTTTTGAAAACCTCCAGTGATGGAGTGATGGACCCATAACTCGGTGAGGTGAGCTATTCTATCGATTAATTGTTCTCATTGCCAGGAAATTCCTTTTTAATTCCAGGTTGCTTCTCTCCCTGATTAGTTTCCATCCGTTGCTTCTTCTCCTGCCTTCAGGGGCTTTGGAGAATAGCTTGACTCCTGCTTCTCTGTGACAGCCCCTCTCACTTCTGTGCTAGGAGGAATGCATCACCCTCCTCACTTTTAATATACCTTTATGTCTCTTTTAATTGGGGCGTAATGGCTTAATCTGATTTCTGCTTCAAGGCCATTTGGCAATGCTCAATTGCGGGTTACTGAGCTGCAGAATTAAATAAGGAATACATATCCTAAAAGCACATTCCAAAAGTTGTATAGCACAGAAGATTCCCATTGGAAATGTTGGAGCTGGATGACTATCCTGATGGGAAGTTGCCTTAGTTATGTTAAGAACTAAAGTATGTATCCATGTATCCTTCCTTCCTTCCTTCCTTCCTTCCTTCCTTCCTTCCTTCCTTCCTATCTATCTATCTATCTATCTATCTATCTATCTATCTATCTATCTATCTATCTATCTATCTATCTATCTATCTATCTATCATCTATCTATCTATCTATCTATCTATCTATCTATCTATCTATCTATCTATCTATCTATCTATCTATCATATTTGTATAGCCACCCACCTTGCATGAAACTGACTCTAGACAGCATACAGCACTTAATTTTTTTTAAAAAAATCAATGAATACATAAAAGCAGTGGCAATTAAAAAATAACTGTAAAAAGACACACAAAACAGAAGTGGATGGTGTATAATAAGGGAGCTAATGAAATTTTCCCTGGTGCCCTGGAGCCCCCAGGCCTGATAATATAGCCAGGTCTCCTGGGATTTGCAGAATGTTGAGAAGGTTAGAGCTAATTTCATTAATACACGATAATTTAGCCAACAGTGCATTTCTTTAGTTAATGCTACCTAATTTTTTTTGTCTGTCCTGGGAATGCTGGTTTCACTGCCATCACCAATCACTGTTATTAAGCTATCATACTATAATGGGTAGAGTTTGAGTAGGGCCAGGGAAATCCAGGCGTTGTCCAAGCTCAAAGTCCATCTTAGAAACTCACCAAACAGACATTTGAGCCAGTCAGTTTCTCTCGGCTCAGCCTACCTCGCAGGATTGTTTTACTCTGTATGGCCAACCGAGCTTGCGAAGAAAAAGTGAGCTGTAATTCCAACAAATGCATAAATATAAACAAAAAATCTGTAGCACTGCCAAGTTTATCAAATGGTGTTTACCCCCCAGAAAGTCAATCCGAATCAAGTTACGCTGGACATGGGTGCCTCAAAATTCCATGTCAAAGGGAGCGAAAGCAAGGCAATTCTGTAGTATAAAAACCATGGGGGGGGGAGGAGGAATTCGATACACCTAAAGCCCTCCATTAATTCTAAAAAAAGAGAATGAAAGCAATATTTTAATTAGAGGCAATTAACAGGCACAATTTACCTCTTCTGCACAGTTTGTGAAAGAGCTTTTATGAATGGAGAAACAGAAGCAAAGAGGTCAACTGCGCAGAGCGGATTCTCAAGGAATTTAACAATGTTACTAAAAAAAAAAAAAATATCACAGTTTTGATAGTTGAGTTGGAGGGGGGACTTCGCAAATTTACAACAAAACTGTCAAGCAATTAAGGCAAGATACTTTGCACATGAACTTTAACTGCTAATTAAAAAGAAACCCTTGCTTAATTGCCCGCATTTGCATCGCGTTCAACTGAAAATGCATAAATGGCTTGGGTAACATTTGATATGCCTCCCAGCATTCTGCAGTTAAGACTGCAGGTTTTTAAAAAAAAACCACACAAAAAAACAAACAAACAAACAAACAGGAGGCATGGGGCAAGATGAAAAACTTCCCAAGGGAAAAGAAGGTGTTGTAATATTGTATATTCATAATTTTTTTTTTTTCTTCAACAACCAAGAGGGAAGGCCCTAACGTTGAAGACGTGGGGAAGGCTGCTTTTGGAAAAACAAACAGCAAACAAAACCTCAGTGGAATAAACATAAATAAAAGGCCACTAAAGCCACCAGCGTACCAGCTGTGTACACCCAGTCACAACATCCTTTGTCATCGTAAAATGTTTTTCTACCAGGAAGGTTTATTTTTCCTTCCCTCCCACAAAGAGCTCCTGGATTTGGCCCTGCGGAACGGCTTTGCCTGCCCAGGGTGGACTACAAATCCCATGCTTATACTTTACGACCCTTGCTGTGTCCCAAGGTCACGTGAGGCCCTTTTGCAACCTTCTGATAAGCAAAGTCAACGGGGGAAGTCAGAGTCACTTAACAACCAGGTTACTTAACTCATCAACTGCAGCGATTCACTTAACAACGTGGCAAAAGAGGTCGTAAAACGGGGCAAAACTCACTTAACAAATGAGATATTGGGCTAAATTATGGTCGTTAAGTCGAGGACTACCTGTAGGGTTTCACCAGAGCATGATATGCTGGAGAGACACACACAAAGATAAAAATCTTCAAGTTCACTTCAACATCCAGGCAGGGTTTGGCAACCGTGGATAATAGTTTGCTACTGCCTCCCTTTCTAAGTCTAGATAGCCCTGGGCTCTCTTCCTGAGCGTCTCCTTTCTAAAAAAAAACCCTCATCCTTTAAAATAATTTAGCAATGTGCTGTCACTCACAGGATGTTCTCACCCTCTTAGGAATACCACGTAAACGTCTACAATTGAGGAGGCCCAGGATTCTGCAAAACCAACAAAAAAAACCAACAAGGAACCGCACTATTGTGCAATTTACCTTCACGGGTTGCATAAATGGTTTCCTAATTGTCTCAGCTGGAGCAAAGGAAGGGGGGAAAATCCACATGAAAAGGGCAAGATTGCATCTCCAGCCCTGATTCAGACATAATCCCAACAGTGGAGATCAAGAGACGTTCGTTTGAAGCGTTGCTCCATCCCAGATCAAACCTCCTGAAGACCGGAGTTTGGGTCTGTGGCTTCCAATTTTAACGTTCCGGCTTTCTTTTCGTCTCTCAACAGGCGCAAACACGCCTTCTCTTGCAAGTATGCTAGGTGCAACTAGTTTTGCAGCAACTACTGGGCTAATGAACCTGCTTTGGGGCACCCGAGAGTAGCGGTTACCAGTAGTGTTTAGCCCCCAAATTTTGGGGCATTAAAAGAAACCAAGCCAGGGTATCTTTTCCAACAGGGAGATGGGGAAAAGACTTCCCACAAAGGAAAAAATGAAATTCTCCCATGGATCTGGAGGTTAAAACATATGAAGAACGGTTGCAGGAGCTGGGTAACGTCTAGTCTAGTGAAAAGGAGGACCAGGGGTGACATGACAGCGGTATTCCAGTATTTGAGGGGCTGCCCCAAAGAAGAGGGGGGTCCACCTCTTCTCCAAAGCAACAGAAGGCAGCAGGACAAGAAGCAACGGAGGGAAACTAATCAAGGAGAGAAGCAACCTGGAACTAAGGAGGAATTTCTTGACAGTGAGAACAATTAGCCAGCAGAACAGAAGTTGCCTTCAGAAGTTGTGGGTGCTCCATCACGGGAGGCTTTTAAGAAAAAACCGGACAGCCACTTGTCCAGAACAGTATAGGGTCTCCTGCTTGTGCAGGGGGTTGGACTAGAACAGTGGTTCTCAACCTGTGGGTCGGGACCCCATTTGGGGTCGATCGACCATTTCACGGGGGTCGCCAAGCAAGGCTGTCCGCCATTTTTTTTCTCCGTCATTTTTTTTGTCCGCCATTTTTTCCCCTTTTCCGGTGGGTGCTTTACCTCCCTTGGGCTGGGCCAGCTGGTGGTCGGCCTGCTCCGTCTCTGCCGCTTGCCAGCTACGCCTCGGCCGGCGCAGGGGGCGGAACCACGCATGCTCCCGGGCAGGGAAAGTCCTTGACTTACGACCGGTTGGGTAATCCTTGACTTACAACCAGTTTAGTCCTCGACTTACGACCGGTTTGGGGTCACGGCATTAAAAAGGTTGAGAACCACTGGACTAGAAGACCTCCAAGGTCCCTTCTAACTCTTGTTATCTTGGGTATGAGATGATGAAGAAACACACCGTGCTTGTCTGACATTCTATCCTTGGCGTCTATCGAATGCCAAAGACAGGCCTAATGGGGAATTCTTCCTGTGGAGTTATTTGAGCTCCAGATGCACGGACAATCAAGAGTCTCGTCAAAGGAAAAAAATAAATGCAACAGCCATTTGGTCAGTTTGACACAATAAAGTCAGCCCCTGAAAGGAATTCCCTCCTCAGAATTAGGAGGAAAAACAGAAGCCTTTGCAGCTGAGGAAGAATACCCTCTAAGGCAGACCTGGGCATTTTACAGCCCCGGGGGCCACATCCGGCCCTTTGCCTGTCTCTGTCCAGCCTGCATGCCATACAGCTAGTCCTCTACCTATATAGTCCACTTCCCTAGTTCCTCTCCAACAGACTTTGCTTCCAAGTCCTTTTTACAAACAGCTCATTCAGGAGACGGGAAGTTCCAGGATGCACCAAGCCCTGTGCAGCGTCTGGGTGGTTGGGGGGGGGGAGGCAGACTCTAGGGCTGAGTCCAAAAGAGAAGGAAGAGAGGAGAGGAGGCAGCTGAAACTGGCACCCCAGCCTCACCGTTTTTCAGAGGATTATTGTTGTTGGGGAGAAGTAAAAAGAAAAAAAAAAGCGGAGAAATGCTGGTGGCTGGGAGAGACAAAAAGCTTTCCAAATTCGGGTTGGTGACTGACTGACCACAAAATATTCAACAAGCGGCCTCTCTCTCTCCGTGGCAAATGGTGCCAAAGCTGAAACAGACCCTAAAAAGCGTCTTCCATTCTAACCAGCAGACCAAATTTGGCAAGCCGCAGTCTGTTGTGGCAGATCATCACAAAAATCCTTGACACAAGGAATTTCTCCCCCCCACACTGGCACCTCCTAGGGGAAGGAGAAAACAAAAAGTATTGGTGGTGGGGGGGGAAACTGAATTCTCTCCTCCTTGCTTTCTATTTACAATGACATCCAGGTAGCGGGATGACTTAGTATACTGCAAAAAGACCCTCTTTTTTTGCCATTCAATCCTCCCCCCTCTTTTCTCCTTGCCCTGTGACATCACAATGGGTTTCTGAGGGAACTAATTGTGATGTCACAGAGGATTATGCTCAGGGAGATCCAGAGGGTCTGGGGAGGGGTGTGTGTGTGTGTGTGAAACAAAAGGGGGCTGTTTTCATGCAAATCGCCCTGCACAAAAAAAAACACACACAAAAAAAACAGAAGGCCTCTCTTTTCAGGGCTTGTGAATGACAGGCATGAATGGCCCCTGAAGAGACAGGCCAGTGAAATGTGCAACTCTCCAAAAGTCTTCGTAGGAAACCACAGCGCTCTTTGTGCGAAAAGCTTTTCCTGTCGTGAATTCTCAAGACAGCCCTTCTCAGTTCCCCCCCCACATATGTCCCAAAGATGCTTTTTCAGGCAGCAACTGGACTTTCTTATTTTTCTTTGAAGATGTTTCGCTTCTCATCCAAGAAGCTTCTTCAGCTCTGACTAGGTGGGTGGGGAATGGAAGGATTTATATTCCTTGCAGACAAGCTGGTCATTTGCATCCCCCCCCCTGTGTGGAATACCAGTTTCCCCTTTGTGTCTTCTTTTTTTGGGGGCATCCCTAGATTCCCAGCCCAATCCTTAGGGGGGAGGGAAAAACACAAATGGTGGTGTTGATTGGATGGGGAGCACTGAAAAAAGGGAGACGTGTTTGAAAAGAGATACTGTCAAGCTTCACACCAGACAGGGGGGGGGCTGTAAATCAACTCTCCAAACACTTTAAAAAGCCTTATCAGAAATTGGCTGACTTGGTGGAAGGCTCCCAGACACAATTCAGCAAGATTAGCTGCCTTGGTGAAGACAGGAATGACATCATATTCACAGAAGGCTTGCAAACTGTAGCACTGGGAAATCAAAGCTTTTACTACAGGCCTCTGCTCCACATTTTCAATTTTCTGCTTCCCCCCCCCCTCCTGCTGTTCTAAAGCAATGGACATTTGTCTAGTCTCCATTGTGGCCGTTCAGGGCTGGCTTATTTTCGTCAATGTGTGGATGGCCAGGGAAATGCCACTACGAGATCATCTTAAATTGAAAAGGCAGAAAACTCAAAACATACCCACAAAGTTGCTTGAGACTTGGATTCCAAGAGACTGGCAATTTCGGTATAAGGCGTTCTTACCAAACCCCTGAAAAATGGAAGTTAAAGCATTGCAACAATGGCCTAAAAAAAACAACACAAAAGGCAACAAGCACCCAAGTTGGCTACAATATATGTGCATATTTGTTAGCCCCAGACATTTCCTGCCAAACTTCTCATCCACCCAAACAAAAGAGGAAAGAGCAGGCTTCAAGAAAGGGAACTTAAAATTTCAAGCTGAATATTGTGACAGCAAGCAGAAATGTAGCTCGCAGAAAATCGAAATGGTTGTGTGCCAACTTAAGATGCAGGCTCTTGTCTTTTTTGGAAATAGCATACAAGGAAAATCTCCTCTAAGACACACTCCAGTCGCCACCGAGGCCCACCAATGTAATTTTATTGGGCCAAATAATGAAATGTTTTGTGTCAGGATTTTTGTTGTTGTTGTCCAATTTCTAGTCTATAAAGTATAAGCCAGCCCAATTTACATTTCTGGGCATGTTCTCTTTCTTTTCTAACCTAACTGGGCTGAATGTCTAAGTTTTGTCTTCCTTGGATTTATTTATTTTTTAAAAAAACAAAGCCTAAAGTACATCTTCTACAAACTACAAACCACACCAGAGGGACTCTGTGCGGTGAGAGCTCAAGAGTCTGGTATTATTTGCATGCTGCTCTTCGAAACCAGCTCACAGCACTCAAAAAAAATCACCCACTGCAGACAAACGTGACATTTTCCAGGAAAATAAAAGAAGCAAGCAATGTATTTCATTCACAATAATTTCACAGAAGGCAAGCTTAACCCCGATTAGCACTCGTTTCAGAACCGGGAGTTCTTTCTGGGAAATGTTTTTATGGGCAATGGAGCATTTTCCCCATGTTGCTTAAAATGCTCCATCATGTGTAAAAGGCAGAACAACACAAAATAAGCACTTGTAACTAAACCTCTGGGGGATTGGGAAAGCACTGGAAAGACAGCAAAACTGACATCAGTTGAAGCTGCCCCCCCCCAAAAAAGGGGGGGATGGTGTCATTCAGAAGCAAAGCATCCACTCTGCACATCAATAGTCTCAGATTTAATCTGGTTTTTTTTAGCACAGGGCTAGGAGGGAGGGAATATCCTGAAACTCTGAATGCTGATTCCACAAGACAGATTCCTGTTTAGCTGTGTGTTCGCATTAGTTTGTGTTTTTTTTTTAAAAATGTTTGACTTCTTGGAAAAGAAGTAGCTTCAATTTTTTGCTCAAAGTGCTGACAATCCCATTATTAGGGTGTGTCATTCCTCTAATTGCTTCAGCCATTAAGTGACTAAGAACATCCTTTGTTTTGTTGGGGGAAAAAAAAAACCTCTTTCCTTGGGCTCTGCAGCTTCTGTGAAGCAGCTTCTCCTCCTTCCACTAAATCTTGATCTAAGATCATGGAAATTTCTCTGGTAGGTGGGTTTTTCTGCCCCCAAGATCAGAAAGCAGGGTTAGCGGCTATGGCTGCAAACTGACGGAGAAAGAGAGAAAAAAATAGCAATACCTCAACTCAAGCCCCACTCGACAAAACTTTCTTTCTCAATCAACAGGAAACAACATCCAGGAAGTTGGGAGGATAGATTTCAGCAGAGGGGAAGTTCCTGTCTGAAAGTGGGCAAAAAAAATGAGCCTTCAAAGAAAAGCTTTCTCTAGTCTGTAAGTAACCAAAGAAAAAAAAAGGATTCTATGAAGCTTGCTTGGAGGCAGATTGTGGCTTGATTGATTAAGGGCCATTGTCTTGGTGTCCACTGTTAGGAACCAACACAAGGACTTTCTCCAAGAGGATCTGTCCTCATCCTTTAGGACTCTCAATGAAGCATTCATTGCTGCTGTAAATTGAATTTATCCTCCTTGAGGCTGGTCCAAATATAATACAGATAGTCCTCAACTTATAATAGTTGGCTTAGTAACCTTTCCAAGTCACAACGCCACTGAAAAAAGGGACTTACTTATGACCATTTTTCACACTTACGACCCCCTGGTCCTGTGATCAAAATTCAGCCGCTCGGCAACTGGTTCGTATTTACGACGGTCGCAGTGTCCCCCGGGGTCACGCGATCCCCCTTTTGCGACCGTCTGACGAGCAATGTCAACGGGGGAAGCCGGATTTCTTCAACAACCCGGGTTACTAACTTAACAACTGTGGCAAGACAGGACGCAAAATGGGGCAAAACTCACAACGTGTCTCACTTAACGACAGAACGGTCAGGCTCAACTGTGGCCGTAAGTCGAGGGCGACCTGTAATCTGTGCCTGGTCGTTCATCCTTCAAGCTGGAACTCTGGATATATTTGTTCTAGCTATATGTTTTCCTGGCTATCCACGGTATTCTTAAACACCCACATATGCAAAGGCTGTTAATGCTCTTTCCTGCTTTTTTAACATCCATTTTTTGCCTCCAAAGAGCATGAAAAGGAAACCCAATACACAACAGATCACCAGAAAAAAAAAAAGGTTTCTAATCATTACACCAGAAACAGGAAATGGGCTTGCCCACAACTCAATTGAATAGTTATTGGGCTTCAAACTAGGGTTTTTTCCCCCAAAAGATTTACTCCCAACGCTTGCTGGTTCTACCACATTGTACAAATATTCTCCCTAACAGCCCCTTGCTTAGAGGGAGGCCACAAAGATGAGAAGCAAGAGGGAGGAGGTGGAGTGTATCTTATTGCTACAGTCTATTAATTAAGGATATATTTCACGGTTATAAAGGGGATTCTGAAAATGCTACGACAGCATTTGCCATTGGTGCTTTTCTTGTTGAACCATGCATAGTGAGAAATTCACTTCTGAAGGTGGAGAGTAGGGCTACCAGAGGTGGCTTCCAAAAATCCACATGGCTGTTAGAAGGCAGGGAACAAAACACTGTACGGGGGGAAAAAATTCTAACTCATTGTTCTCCAGTGATCACAGATTATTGAAGATCAGAGCAGAGAGCTGTGGGTGAGGAATAAACAAACACATAGGTAAGGCACATATTTTCATGGCTATTTGCTCGCCACTACAAGTCTTGTAGCCTCAGTACAGTGCAACGCTTCTGAAAAGTAATCCCTATAGCAGAGAGTGTGTTTGATCTCTGACGTCTCTCAGAACCCACAATGTGTTACACTGAAACACTGCCCAGGGTGCTAGACTTTGCTTTGACCGACTTGCAGAAAAAGTGTACCTTAAAAAAAGGAAGTGGCATCATTTCACTTCCCCGAAGGCCTCTGGGCATCCATAAAACATAAAAATACTGAATGACTGCAGGCCATGTCTGTAGCCGGAAGTTTTGTCAGCTGTTCAAAAAAAAAAAAAAAAGTACGGTAACCTGGGATACCAGAATTATTGCCAGAAATTTGCCAACCTTGCTTATTGCAGATCCCTATAGTGCTCTGCTTACAAATAACTTTGGATGCCCTTCTGAATTTCAAACCAACTAGCTGAGATTCACAACAGGAACCATAACTCTAGTTTACAAAATACAGTAGCTGGTTGATTGCAGACAAATCCAAAGGAAGGGTCTAATGTGGAATCCTAGCTACCCCGATAAACCTCAGTTAAAGAAGACTATTTCCTTAATTCACTGGCGATAATCAACCTATTCCTTATAAAACTACATGAAGAGACGTGAATAGCAAGCAAGAACAGAAGTGATGCAGTTTTTTTTTTAAACCTGCTGCTGCTTTTCAAAGTCAAAATGCAGTTTCGGCTTCACAGCTTAAACTCATGACAAACACAAAATGCCCAAAATGTTTATTTTGGCTTGAAGTTTGCATCATTTAACAACGAGAGGGGTGGAAGGAAGCAAATGATGCAAGCCTTGAGAAAATGAGACGGTTGTGATAGTTGGTGCAACCGTTTGTGTGTGCAGAAGAGGGGAAATTAGAAGGGAGAATAAAAGTGTGATGGAAACTCCAGAAATCAAAATTCAAAAGATGGTTTCTGCAAAATTCCAAAGCAGCTACTAAACCTGCACCTGAAGCTGGAAGGGTTACTGTCTGCATCCTTCAACATACTGGAGCTTCTGTTATATTTCACCCAGACTTCCGAACACTTTAACATCCTGTCTGCTGCTTCAATGCCCTTACTCAACTGTTTGAGACAGACATTACACAAACTGGCTAGCCAAAAAAAAAAAGGGATTGGGAAACCAAGAGGCAATTAAGAGTCTGTGACCTTATCCTTTTAAGGTGATACCGCTGACTTGAGCAGAACTTTGCAGAACAAACCAAAAAGAGAAAGGAGGAAGAAAAGAAGGATGCAAAATGTCTTTTGTATTGATCGAGGCACACAATTCCACCGGAATCCAATCAGCTGGGTTTTTTTTTCCTTCTTCTTGCGTCTGCTCAACTGTTATTTTATTATTATTTATTGGTGACCGATACTGTTATTCAACTCTAAAGCCACGAGCAAAAAAAAAAAATAAAAAATTCTGTCATTCTCTCTGGGCATGTTTCCACACCTCAACCACAAAGATTCAAGAGGTCTCTAGATATTTCCTTTAAACCTTTGGAAAGGAAGTTGTGTTTCACATATTTCCATTACAACAAAATGCTTACATTCTATAATATTCCCTGAACAGGATTCCTTGAAAGTCAAATAGAATATCCTGATAGGCGAGTACTAATTTTTCCTATATATTTATTTATTTATTCCATATGGTATAAACGGGCCTTCTTTATACTGACACCTTACCCTCAATTACAGCCTTTCGTTTAGTGACCGTTCAAACTGTGACTTATGACCATTTTTTCATACTTACGACTATTGCAGCCCCACGGTCACGTGATCAAAATCGGCCACTTGGCAACTGGCATGTACTTATGACGGTTGCAGTGTCCCAAGGTCACGTGATCCCCTTTTGCAAGCTTCTGACAAGCAAAGTCAGTGGGGGAAGCCAGATTCCTTTAACAAGTGATTTATTTAACAACTGCAGTGAGGAAAGTCATAACATGGGGCAAAAGTCACTTAAGAACTGTCTCGCTTAGCAACATAAATGTTGGGCTCCATTGTGGTTATAAGTACTACCTGTAAATGTGCACATCTGCATCTCTTCTCCATACAACGTGACCTATGGCAGGGGTAGGCAACCTTGGCTCTATTATGACTCGTGGACTTCAAATCCCAGAATTCCTGAGCCAGCACACCATTGCAGTTTAACAGAGTATAAACCCAGCCAGAGCCACCTATCCCATTAAGTCCAAATAGCCTGGCTGATGCAAAACTAAGCTATAAATCATGGCTTACAAAACATAACGGCTAAGTTTGCACAATACACTAAGCCAAAGCTCTATCTAGCTCAGTGCAAAATAAATAGTGTCTTGGTTTAGTGCTAGATGCAGATTCAATACAGCCTGGTGGTTTCAGCAGCCAGCCATAAAGCTTCAGAATTCTTGTTTTAATGTAAATTACAGGAAAGCACAGACAGATTAGTTCAACCTGGTATCTTTCTGATATTGTAGGCATCTACTCTAAGCTCCTTTAACCAGCATGCCAATGACAAAAAAGCTGCAAAGCAAAAGCACTTCAAAATGAGTGTTCCACAAGAGAAAGGGTTCTTTTTTTTTCAGACACATCAAACAAACACAAAATAGGAACCAGCCAGCTCTTGTCTGCAGTTGTTCAAAAAGTAAGCATATCACGGAAAAGGGAGAGAACCCAAGAAAAAGAAACACAGGCAAAAGAAACATACCACACTTTAGGAGGTGGGGGAAACACAGAAGAACAAAGTCCAGAAGTGGCTTTCCAAGATTTCAAAGTCCATATGGGAAAGATTGAATCCCAAGAAAAATAAAGAAAAAAGTTAAAACGGCCAGGAAGTGCCAAAAGAAATAAGACTGAACTCCAGCAGTAAATAATAAATAAAATATAGATCAGTGTTTCTCAGCCTCCACAACTTTCAGATGTGTGGACTTCAACTCCCAGAATTCCCCCGTCAGTACTAACTACTAAGTACAGGCAAGTCCTCAACTTACAACTCTTTGTTTCGTGGCCATTCAGAGTTACAATGGCGGTGAAAAAAGTGACTTGTAACCATTTTCACACTTAACGACGACTGCAGCATCCCGGTGGTCACATGACCAAAATTAAGACGCTTGGCACCTTGACTCGTATTTATGACGGTTGCAGCGTCCCAGGGTCACGTGATCAGTTTTTGCGACCTTCTGACAAGCAAAGACAATGGGGAAAGCCAGGTTCACTTAACAACCCCATTACTGACTTAACAACTGCAGTGACTCGCTTAACAACCGTGGGGAAAAAAGGTCGTAAAATGGGACTCGCTTAGCGAAAGAAATTTTCACCTCAATTGTGGTCGTAAGTCAAGGACTACTTATACCACTAAATGAAAGAGGGTAGAGAAGGAAACCAGATGTATCTAAGCTGCTAGTCCCTTCGTTCAGATGTATCTAAGCTGCTAGTCCCTTGATCGCTGGCCAAAATGGCCGAGACTGATGGGAACTGGACTCCACCAACTTTCCACTTTGGCCTCCAAACAAGTTGCTCTTCATATTGAAGAGTTAAGATTTGCTTCAAGGGGAAGCCCCAGCACAACGCAAACCCACACTCCACAACCACCACCCACACCCACATACACACTCCAAGAAGCACTTATAGGTTTGCAGGCTGTCGCAAGCAGTACAAGAACACCTAGCTAAGGGTAAAAACAGAAGTTAGCGCAGCCAAAATTCAGGCAAGCCCAGTGCAAGATTAAGTGGGATTTCCCCCCCTGCTCTACCCCCACCAGCATTTCCTCCCTCACGGACCTCAACTTTATTTCAATGTCATTTGTCTCCAGCCACAGAGGAAGAAGTCCACTCTATTATCACAATACAGTTTAAACTGTGGGGGTCTACCTGTCTCGTCTTCGCTCGTTTAAACCAAAGCAGATGGTATCAATTTTAGAACCACAGGAGGAAAATATTTCTACCAGCATTCATGGACATTTCCTAAAAGAGGAACACATCCACGAGCTTTATGGTACAGTGAAAAAAATAATAATGAGAAAGTGAACCACAGAAACACTCTCCAGACACACTGCTCGCTCATTGTCTGGAATAAGAGTCCACATGTTGGACTAGATGACCCTCATGGGCACTCCCAGGGATATTTGTTCATTTCCAAGTCATTCCCACCATTTGGGGATTATTTCGCAGCTCAAAAGCTTCGTTAAAAGGCTAGCTAGTCTCCAAAAGTGATGCTTTATGTGGCAGAGCAAGGATTCATACGAAGCTACATAATGTACATTCTAGTTTATACTCCTGGGTCACCCAAGAAATTTTTGATAACCCCCCCAAAAAATGCTAGGACTTACAATGAAAAGTATCCCCCACCCCCACCCCCCAAATACATCAGTTTTCACTGTTCCTCCTCTTCCTATTCATAACCCAGGACTCGGCACTCGGCAATGGCTACTTTTAGCACATGATTAGCCAAAGAGAGAGAAGCTATTAACGCTGCGTCCAGCCTGGTCTATGAGAGATAATGTGCAGCCTTTAGACTCCAATGTTCTGACAATAGCTCTCCCATTGACGCTCTGGGAGACGAGGGTGGAGGAAAGGAAAAGAAGGGGGGGGAAGTCCCCAGAAAATGGCTTCCTCTTCTTCAAAAAGTGGAAACTAAAGAGCAAACATAAGGAGGAAGTGAGGTTTTTTTTTTTAATTTGTCCCTTTGTTCTGCTCCTTTTAATTCTTTTTTTTTAATTTATTGGGCTCTTTGGTGCATGCTTTCTCCAGACTAGTGGCCTCAGAGTAGTGGGTGAGTGGGTGGGTTTCTCTAAACTATATAGATGCACAGGAATTTAAAGAGAAAAAGCCTTTACTGAGTGGGTCCCCCACCTCCACCTGCCAGCAATCAAGCGATTTTTCTTCAGATTTATAGATCTGTAAATCCCCATGGTTCAGAGCCAATTTGGCCATCCTGCACAGCTACAGAGCTAATTGAAAATTTCTTCCCTTTCGCATTACATTTTACTCTTGTTTTTTAAGGCAACGACGGGGAGGAAGACTAAATCGCTGGACCATCCACAAATTTATTTATTTTTTCAAGAGACCCACAAACCTTTCTACTTTATTCCCCAGGCCTGATGCCAAGGCAGGGCTTCCGCACCGCACCACTTTCTCACCCAACCGCCAACCCCAGGGATTCTGGGAACTGAACACGGTTGCAGATGAAATAAAGAGGATATTGTACCAATGTACTCTTCAAGCTGTCTGGCTGGGCAGACTCCCCAGCCAGTTGCCTGGCTGGCATGGTTGAAAAGTAACTGTAGCAGCCCAGACTAGGACACATTGATTTCCGGAGTGTATATTTAACCCATGCACAAAAATTGTTGGCAAGACAGCCACAAGCAGACAATGCTGAGCATCAAAAATAAACAGTCTGTGCACACACATCTTAAACCCCAACTGTGTTTATAAGTGCATTGAATTAATACAATCAGAATCACTCCGCTTGTGTGTTTAGTGATGGGTTAAAATTTCTCCCTATGTGAAATGCTAAAGAGACAGACTGCTGGAGGGGGGGGGGGACCACTTTGGATTTCTTCAAATCAGCAATAATGGATAATATGGCAACTCTCTCCCCTGTTTGGTAAATTGGAAGGGCGAGAGATTAATTAACTCC
The DNA here is from genome assembly GCF_001527695.2 of Protobothrops mucrosquamatus. Classification (NCBI taxonomy): domain Eukaryota; kingdom Metazoa; phylum Chordata; class Lepidosauria; order Squamata; family Viperidae; genus Protobothrops; species Protobothrops mucrosquamatus. The sequence continues at coordinate 312,215 of NW_015387201.1, read as the reverse complement.
TTCTTTCTTTTAAAGTTCATGCACTTTATAGAGTCCTGAGATTTACTGCAGATCGATGAAAACTACAGTCGGAACACACCACGCAATATAATTCTCCATTTTTAAGAAATGCCCCTGCAGCAAAGCAAACCTTTTCTGTGTGCCCTATGTAAATTTAACCATAAAATACAACATAGAGGACAGACCAGAAACCAGAAAGGCAAGGGCATATAAGAATGCAGAAAGACACAACGGCTAACGGCACATCTTTTCTTTGACCCAAGGACGCAGGCACAACTGATTCCAATTTTGAGACTCCCGCTGTATTCCCCAAATTAAAAAGACAAGGGACTTATTTTGATAGAAAAAGTCACTGCATTCAGGTAGTTCCCAAAGATGGACAAAACACTTCATGCAGAGTCTCCCAAATCTGTATCTTTCCACTTAATTTTTACTTGCAAACCTCATCTAGAGTTCTGATGTGTCCTTTTTTTTTTTTTTTGCACATCTGTAAACCTCATTTACACACCAAGAGTTCTGCTTCACCCACATTACTGCAAACTGAGTTTTGGCACAGCATAAGCCTCCGCTGTGTGCACAAAGCCAATTTTTGAGATTCACACACACAGAGACACAAGCCAGAAGTACAGCTACAGGCTTACTTAAAAGCCAGCCCTTCCCATCCCCAGGAAAGGCACGTAGCTTGGATTTACACTTCATCTTTTTACCCAAGCAAATACTCCAGACAACTTGCTTCCAAATGGAAAAAAGACCACCTGGCACAGCACAACTGCCTTAAGCAGATCCAAGAACATCATCTACGTTCACTCACAGTCCTCAGATAAGTCATGTGAACTCCAGAAAGGTCGGAATCCCCATAAGCCCCAACCAGGGAGCAGGGTAGAAAAACTGACCCACGCCTGATAAGGGAGTTTGATGGATTGGCTATATCCAATGTTTGCCAAGATGCGAATGTGCCAAGCACAAGCAACCTCGCCCCTTGCAGGACTTTGGGCTTACAGTTCGAATCTTGCTTTGACACCAACCACACCAGATCCGCTGAAGTCCCAAATGCCCGGCATTATCCTGGAGCCTTCTCTCGAAGGAGCCACCTGGCTCCAAGTCCGTTTCCCCTCCCCCCCCCCAAAAAAATAGAGATCTCTGGCCTCCCCACAGCCCTGGCTCACCCTGGGCGCCTTCCTCTTGTACCGATGGCTGTAGTCGAACTTCTCCTTCATCTGGTCCAGGCACTGGCTCAGCCTGGCTTTCTCCTCCTTGCCGGCATAATCCTGGCTGAGGAGGATGTAGGCTCGCCAGTTGGCCGAGTCGAAGCCCCAGTGGCAAGTTCGGTTCTCCAGGGCTTTGTGGGAATGGATGACAAACTTGTGCGGCGGGTACATGAGCCGGCAGTCCAGGCACTGGATGCAGGGGGCGCTGGGGCTGCTGTAGAGCTCGGGCACCAGCAGGCCCTTACACTTGCCAAAGCACTCGTGGTAGACTTTGAAGCTGCGCTCGGTCAGCTCCAGTTCCAGCTCCAGGGCGCTGCCCCCGCCGCCGGCCAGCTCCTTCTTGCAGCGGCCAGGCGGGAAGGCGCCCCCGTAGAGTAAGGCGTTGCAGAGGCGCTCCGCGTCGGTCTTGGTGATGAGGCCGCAGGAGGGCGCCGAGAAGGGCAGGATGCCCATGACTTTGAGGATCTCCAGCTGGTCGGCGGTGCAGCGGGAGCAGTAGACGTGCAGCTCGTCGCAGACCGAGTTGATCTGCTGGAGCGAGAAGTCGCGCAGGACCGAGTTGAGGATCTGGGGCAGGCAGAGGCGCTTCTCGCCGCCCACCACGAAGCAGGAGATGGTCTCACCTTCCAGGACGGTCTCGCAGCGCTCCGTCGAGCGGTCCGACGGCATGAAGAAGGGGCCCGGCATCACCGGCGGCGGGGGCGGCGGGATGGGGGGCAGCGGCGGCAGGGGCGGCTCGGGGCCCACGGAGGAAGCCGCCACCGCCGCCGCCTCCTTGGCGCTCTCGCGCTTGTACAGCTCCTGCGCCCAGCGGGCCGAGAAGGCGGCCGGCCCGCCCAGCGAGCTCATGGAGCTGAGATGAAACTGCTCCAGGGTCTTCTGCAGGCCGGGGTGAGGCTGGAAGCCGCTCCGAGGGACCGTCTCCATCTTCGGCGGCTTGCCGGCCCCCCCGCGTCCCTGGTTCCTGCGGCGCCGAATTTTTCCTTTGGCCTGGGGGGCCCCCCGGAAAACGCGCCCCAATTCCAGCCTCGGGGAAGAAGAGGCGTCCTCTCTCTCCGGCGGGGCGGGCTCCTCCAAGAGGGGAGGAAAGGCGAGCGCAAGGCAGACGGCGGAGGGTGGGGGGCACGAAAAAAAACCACAGCCCCCCCCCAAGCCGCCCTTCTTGGTTCCGATGGGACGCCGCTGTCCTCTAAAGCCGGAGGGGCGAGCGCCACCAAATCTCACATTTCCCGTCTTTCTTCCTCGGGATGCGCGGGCGCTTCTTCTTCTTCTTTGGCTCCTCCGCTCTTCCCCAACGCCCCTGGCCTCCCAACTTTCAGGGAGGGGGGGAAAAGGAATTTCTCTCTCTCTCTCTCGGCCCCCGGAGCCAAACCAGCCAAAGAGCCAAAAAACAGGGGAGGGGAAAGCGAAAGGGAGAGAGAGAGAGAAAACTAGATCTTCGGGGAAGGGGCGGGGGGAGAGGGAAAAGTTATAAAAAGAAGGGGCGAGAGGGAAAGCGCTCCCGGCCGAGCCAGCGAGGTCCGCCCGACGCTGGTGTGTGGGGGGGGGAGACGCACTCGCTCCCGCTGCCCCCGCGGGGAGAAGAAAAAAAAAAAGCCCTCTCCCCCCACCCCCCAAAAATAGCCACCCGGGGGGGGGGATATAACCGCAGACCGATCTGGAGGAGAGAGGGAGGGGGGAGTCAAAAAAAAAATAAAGCTGGGTGGGTGGGAGGCTGTTAGCAACCCCGGGGCGCGCCGTCCGAGGTCCAAGCAGCAACTCCTGGCGGCGGGGAAGCGGCTGCCTTTCTGTCCATGGCCCCCTTCGCAGATCGGGCAGAGAGAGGGGGGGGAGGCAGCGGGGTCCCGGATCGTCCCCTTCCCCAGCCGCGAGGGCTTTCTCCGCTGGCCGCCTCCGAACCGGGGGAAGCGCCGCCGCTGCTGCTGCTGCTGCGGCTTCTGCTGTCTGGCGCGGACCGGGTGGCCTTTGATCGCGGCTGCGCCTTCCGCCCCTCTGTCTCGGCGCCCGGCCCTGCTCACCTTCGCTCGTCTGCCCGCTCCAGCCCGGACTGAGGACGATCGGGCTGGCGGGCGGGCTGGGCGCTGCTGCTGCTGCTCCTCCTCCTCCTTTCCGTCCGCCGCCGCCGCCGCCGCCTCCTCCCCTCTGTTTGTTGGTGTCTGCTCAGCTCTTGAATGCCAGCCAAGAATGTGACCAACTCCCCAGGCTGGGCTCTTCCAGGAACCGGCGCCGCCTCCCCCCGCCTCGCTGCGCCTCCGCCTCCGCCTCCTCGTTCCGCAAAAGGCGAGCGAAGCCACGCACATGCGCGCGGGCGCGCCGACCAGACAGAGCGCAAAAGGGAGGGGGGGTGGGTGGGAGAAGAGCAGCCCGGCTGGACGGCGAAGAGCGAGCTGCCTGCCAGAGGGAGGGAGGGAGAGAGGAGGAGGATAAAGCCTGCGGTTGCCAGACCTCAGGCCTGCGCAGAAAGGCGAGCGGCAGGGCAGGCTTTTGGCGCTTGGCTTCCTTGAAAGGAAAGGGTGGGGGGGGGAGTTTGCAGGTGGAAGCACGTGGGATGCTCAGGCATGCAGGCACGGAGGACCGCCCACAGCCCAGGTGTAAAGGGGGACAGGTGTGGGTCACCCCAGGCCTCTAGGGCTAGCCAGGCGTCCCTTTACACAAGCCGCTTTGGCAGGGATTCATCCTCCCCTGGGCGGGAAGGATAAATGCAGGAGGAAGACACACGGATCCGTGTGGCTCTTCCATGACGGATGCCAAAGCCGCTACCGTGTGGTAGAGCCGGTTCTGCAACCGACACGCATGTCAGGGCTCACCTCCTCAGTGTCCTTTGCAAAAAAAAAAAGGTGGCTGGAGGGAGGGGGGGAGAGGGCGGGCAAAGATGAAGGCGAATCGATTGTTAGAAAGATCTGGTCGAGGCCAGCTAAACGGTACCTGGGGGTAGCGAGGCCTAGTGGCTTGGCATGGGCTCAGTCAAAGAAAACTCGCTGGGGGAGGAGGGAGGTTTGATTCTTTTCGACCTACCTCACAGGGCCGTCGTTGACGAGTCGTCTCAGGAGCATCGCCTGGAGTTCCTGGAGAAAAAACAAGCCCAAAATTAAACCTCAACGAAGGAGCAAATTGCAGGATATATATATATATATATATACAATGGAGCCTAAGTTAACCCTGGGGGAAATATATTGCCAGCCCCACTGCAAAAGGCATACAGCCGAATTCAGGAAGTGGAATGTGGGAAAGATAATCTGTGGTTAAACCTCTGATCTCCCTCCAGCTCAGATGCACCCTAATAGAGGTAGTCCTTGAGTTAGAACTGCTCGTTTAGCGACAGTTTGAAGTTACAAAGGCACTGAGAAAAGTGACCTAGGACCGTTTTTCTAACTTACGATCGTTGTTACAGCATCCTCATATTTTAATTCATTAGTTTATACCTGCAGCCTCAAAAAAGCCCCACATTTTCAGCAGGAGTTCTACCATCCATAACTGTCTCACCGAAACAGCAGCGTTTTATATTTTGTAGCCACTTTCTCTTGGCCCCAGGTAAACAAACTCTATATTCTTTTTCAATGTTACACTATTTATTATGGCGCTGTAAAAAAACAAATGCAAAGGTTTCCTTGTATTTTAAAGGCGAGGCAAAACGTGCAGAGATTAAATCTGCCCTGGGGGAAGAGGCAGTAAACTGAACAGTCTTTTTTAAGATGACAGAATTAATTTGCCCGTCCTCCTAATATTTAATATAGAAGATGCTCACCTTTCTTATCTCAATTTATGTGAGACTCATGGGAAAGATCACCCCCTACTGGTGTGGATTTCAAACTGTGAGATTCTGAGTGTGAACCTTTTCCTCCTCCTCCTGCATGCACCACACAAGAGTCAGTTGTGACATGACAGAGTTATTTCGTGCAGATGCTACAGCTGGTCCTCCACAACGGAGGCCAACATTTCTGTTGCCAAGTGAAAATTTGCTAAATGAATTTTGCCCCATTGTAATAATAATAATAATAATGATAAAGTTGGAAGGGACCTTGGAGGTCATCTATACGACCTTTCTTGCCACGGTTCTTAAATGGATCAGCGCAGTTGTTAAATTAGTCACACGGTTGTTTAGGTAAATCCGGCTTCCCCCACTGACTGTGCTTGTCAGACGGTCGCAAAAGGGAAACACTGCAACCGTCATAAATAGGAGTCAGCTGCCAAGCGTTTGAATTTTGATCACATGGCCACAGGTCACAATTGTGAAAAACGGTCCTACAATAAGTCATTTTTTTTCAGTGCGTTTGTAACTTTGAACGGTCACTAAATGAACTGTTGTAAGTCAAGGACTACCTGTATTTCTAAATGTTTTAATCATCCAGTGGAGTTTTTAAGCTCTGTTAAAGGTTCATGTCCCAGGAAAAGCCATGATGCTTGTTTCTGAAATCTTCAAATCTTAAAAAAGATCACCAACCAATGTAGGAAGCAAATGAAAAGGGCAACAGAGAAACTGCTTTAAATGACTTCCTAACAAGCTTGGGTTTGGCATAATTCCATTTTATCAGTTGCTGAACATCCGTGACTGCAACCCAGTTTCCATTTTGTCACCTAAACCCTGACTTTCAACATCTGACAAATAGACAAACTACGGGTGAGATAAGCCTTCGGCTGTTCTACCACGCCGACCCAGTATCTGGATCTACAAAATCCAGCTGTTGGGTTTAAGAAAAGACTCTCTGGGTCGGAAGAAATGGGGTGAAGGTTTGAATTCACGTTTTCTGTGGTGGCTGAATCCAGTGGCATTCATTGGACTTGAGAACACAAAGCATCTGAACTCACAGATGCCACAATGCAGCCTTTGTTTTGGTAACAATCCCAAACTGAGGTCCAGGAAGAAAACAACAGATTTTTATTTATTTATTTTAACCAACACAAATTTAACGCCCAGAACAAATGGCAGCAATTGGAAGGAAAAGATATTTGTAGCCTAGAATTTTAGAAAGGGCATCTCATTTGAGGTCCCCGAGCAACCGGGGCCCATCCAAGTGGTTTTAAAAATTTGCTCAAAATTAGGAAAGTATTTGCCCCACATTTGGGGAAGTTTACTCAGTATTATTCATGTTTCAATGACTTGAAACATGAGGTTTTAGGGAGACAGCCACAACTGCGTCTTTTGTGTTTAAGCGTCTTCACACTCAGTTCCTCTTATTTAAAAAGTTGATCTTCCATTTCCAGCACTCTCAACTAGGTTCAATGTACAGGTAGTCCTTAACTTACAACAGTTCGTTTAGTGACCGTTCAAAGTTGCAATGGCATTGAAAAAAGTGACTTAGGATGGTTTTTCACACTTACTATTGCGGCGTCCCCAGGGTCACGTGATCAAAATTCAGACACTTGGCAACTGACTCGTATTTATGACGGTTGCAGTGTGCCAGGGTCACGGGATCCCCTTTTGTGACCTTCTGACAAGCAAAGTCAAGGGGGGAAGCCCAGATTCACTTAACAACCGTGTTACTAACTTAACAGCTGCAGTGATTCACTTAACAATTGGCAGGTCATAAAGTGAAGCAAATTTCATTTAACAAATGTCTCACTTAGCAACAGAAAATTTGGGCTCGATTGTGGTCATCAACCGAGGACTGCCTGTATATACTTTCTGCACAAGCTCAAACACAACAGGTGGATAGGTGTAGACTCCCCCCCCTTCTTTTTTACACAAAACTGCTTATAAACATGCCCCAGGAAGTGGCCTCTGCTTTCAGCCTTAAAATCTAAAAGCGATGACACACGAGGAAATAGTGAAGGCGAGGAAGAAGGAGACGAGACAGTACAAATGATTAAAGCTGCAATTATGGCTGGTTAGGATGAGAATGAGGGAATGGCTGCCCACAACAGCAGACAAATAAACAAGCTTCACTTCTCTATTTCGATGGCATAAACAGATGGAAGAGAGGGAGGGAGAGGGAGGGGGGAGAGAGAGAGAGAGAGAGAGAGAGAGAGAGAGAGAGAGAGAGAGAGAGAGAGAGAGAGAGAGAGAGAGAGAGAGAGACCCATTTCTCCAAAGGACCCCTTCTGTGGGCTCAACAACTACTCATAAATCTCATGACATCTAGCCTGGTTAACAGGATGTACCACTTTATCCTGATTATTATTCATTTATCTTGAACTAGAAAGAGGAAGGAAGGAAGGAAGGAAGGAAAGAGAGGAAGGAAGGAAGGGAAAGAAGGGAGGAAGGAAGGAGAAAAAGGAAGGAAGGAGAGGAAGGAAGGAAGGAAGGAAGGAAGGAAGGAAGGAAGGAAGGAAGGAAGGGGGCCTTGGAGGAAGGGCTCTAGCCCCCTACTGTCATTCTCTTTCTTCCTTCTTAGCTCCACAGCCAGCCATTTCTGGCACACAAACAGTCTAGTAAACTTCTGAACTGTTCAACCCTGTGGTTGGTGGGTGCTCTTTCTCTGCCTGCCAGCTCCAGTCCACCCACAGATTCCTAAAAGCCCAGAACAAAAACCAAAGCAGAAGGATTCATTTTCCCCCCCCATATCTAACAAGCTGTTTGTTTCTTGGCTTCTTCCTTTCCCTTGTTGGCCGGCAAAACGACCAGCTCTGCCCTTGAGACCGCCTGCCATCCCTTGCCCCTTCCAGTGTCTCCAGCGAGGAAAACGAACGTATTTCTACTGGCCTCGTCTTGTTTAAAGGCCGCTGTGGGGTGGGGCAGGGCAGGGGCATTCGCTGGAGCTGACTTCCTGCTCTACCAGATGTTCAAAGTGATGGGAAGGGCTGACCAGATGATTGGGCTGCTTTTTTGCGATGACCCCACAGAACAGAGGGAGGCAGGAAAAGTGTCTGGGAAACAAGAGGCGACACTCTGCCAGCCCTCCCTTTAAAGAAAGATCTCAACCCATATGTGTGGTGTGTGGAAATAGGTGTCAAAAACCAGTAAATAGATTAGTAAAGGACTCCCTGCAGATTTTACTCTACTAGGGGGGTGGCGCTTATCTCCATTTCAAGATAATTGAGCCAACGTTGTCCGAAGACATTTCCGCAGTCCAGTGGCCAGCATGACGCCACTGAGCACTGTTACCTTCCCACCAAAGTGGTACCTATTTATCTACTCGCATTTGCACGCTTTCAAATTACTAGGCAGGCAGGAGCTGAGCCAAGGACGGAAGCTCACCCCATCGCCTGGTGCTCAGGTCTCAAACCTGGGCTGCTGGTTTTCTAGCCAACGAGCCCAGGGGCACTGTCATGTTTTTCAAACATGCGTCCATTTTTCATCTTAAAAGTATTTCTGGAGGTAAGAAGAAATAAGTTGTATGTGATTTACTGCTCAAAAGATGGAATTTGATTTAAAGGAGTGTTTTACTGCTGATAAGGTGAGCTTTATTTATTTCCAAGCCCTCTGCTGGTCATTTTGTGGTTTTTGGACATTTGGATCAGGGGGCAACAATATTTTTAAAAAGAAACCATACAGAATAGGGTTGTCCTTGTTCCCAATTGGGAGAAACATTCTCCCTCCAGGGATGAGGTGAGACCCAACCCTGCTGGACTTTCAGAAGACCCTAAAGACTGGGTTCTGTCTCAGAATGTGTCAAGGGACCCCTCTCCTGGCTATGGGGATGATTGTTGTGTTTTAATTTTTCTATATGTGTCAGTTTTTATTTTTTACCACTGTTCACCGCCCAGAGTAATGTGTTGGGACAGGTGGCTATATGACTTGATTAAATAAACAAACAAACAAATAAACAAATACATATACATACATACATACACTTTAATTAGAAAGTATGGGTGCTACAACATAGCCTTGTGTAATAGTCTTGACTAATTATCAAGATCTTAAGGTGCCTAACAAGAATAGCCTAACTCTATAATTTCCCCTATCATTAAAAGGCAAAAGTGCCTTGAGCCAAATTTTGACTGTTGTGACTTCATAAAAACATTCATGCCATTTTACAGAAGTAGTTTGCCATTAACTTCATCCATTATGTTCTTTTTTAATTAACCCGTTTTCTGGCCTTATGGCTGTAATAAATGGTTTTGATTTGAGCATTCAGTCTAGCGGCCTACAGGCCTGGATTTCCCAGGTCAGTCTCTCCTCTTAGAAACTAACCTTACTTAGTTTTTAAGCCCAGATAAAGTTGAGTAGATCTTGCCACCCGCTTCCTGGCTTTTTTTAAAAAAGATGGGAAGATGGGAAAAATTTATGACTCAGGCTCTGAGAATGGCTCCAAATCAAAACAAGAAACATTGGATTAGATAGCTACAAAGAAAAAGGATCTGATCTGGTCTAAAGGGCCTTCCTGTTGTGGCTACAGCCCCTAAAGCAGCTGTTGTTTCCCAATCCAAGACGCTTAGTAACCCCTGTTGGAGGAGACATTTTTTTTCCAGCGTGTCTTGTCTACATCTCTGAGCAGCTGGCCCTTTCTTTGAACAATGCCAGGGGAGGGGGACAAAAAGTGCGCAGCCATTGGGTTCTTCTCCGTGGTTAGAAACATACAGCTGCTGCTGAAAGGGCCGAATTTGGAATTTCCAAAAGGTGTCTGCAACTTGCAGACAGCTGGGGTCACAGTCACCTGGAGGCTTGAGTTATTGAGTTATGTAGAGCATTTTTGCTCTGCTTTTTAGAATAAAACAAAAACAAAAACCCTCCCAGCAGCTTCCAGAGGGACCACTGGCCCTGCCTGGGGCTCTCAATTTTGGAGAGAAAAAGAGGAGGAGGAGGGAGAAGGAAGGCAACAAGGAACCGTCTCATTTGGCTGCCATCTTTCCAGAGACTGATCCACTGGTGTTGTTCGAAGCCACTGCACCTTTTCTACCTCGGGACCGACCCCACTCTGTGCTAAGTGTGCCTTTGAGCATGTGTGTGTCACAAGGAAATAGGTTGTGCTTTACAAGCATCTGTGTGATACGCTTAACCGTGGTGAACCAAATCCTGAGTTCCTCAACCTGGATTGACATAATAAATACCGCTCTAAGTTAAGCAGAGGGACTGGGTCTAACCAATGAAATAATCCAGGTTTTCAAAGATCGCGGCTAAAACTGTCCAGTCTGGACATTTGTCAATATTCACTTTCTCCTAACCCCAACAGCCAGCCTGGGGCAAAATTAATCTAAATTGAGATTCCAATAACCTAATTTTTTCCCTGTCTTGCGCTTGGAGCTTTAAAGTGGGCAATGTTTTGTTTTTAAACTTGTGACTCAATGCAACCCCTTTTTCTTAGAAGGTCTTTTGATCTGCAAAAGGATTCCTTCGCTCAAAGTCCACCCAGAAGGACTTTTGAGCCCTAAAACAGGGTCTCTGAAGAGACCTAGATAACTGAAAAAGGGAGGGCTCCTGTTTACAAGTGGAAAGTTAGCTCTTCTTTTAAAACCTGCCTTAAACGAATTTAATATTGTTAAATTAATATAAAGTTAGCGGTGGCAGGAAATCTTCAGCTCTCCACATGCAGAAGAACTATATAAATTCTGCTGCAATCCCATCCTACATGAAACATTAGGAGATGGTTAACATCTGTTAGGCTGCAGGTTTTTTTTAATTATTATTCTGGCCTAGAGTTTAAGAGGGAGGGAGGGAGGGAGGGAGGAAACCCTACAGCGATGGGGAGGAGGGAATTCCTTAGAGGAAAAAAACATCCTCCTTTGGACCTCATCAGCTGCAACCTTAGTTATATTGGGTTGTTGTTGTTGTTGTTTTTCTGGTTCCATTTGATTTCCATATACTGCCAGACCCTAAGAGCTCTACATTGGAGATATAAATCACAGGTACATAACATGGAGAATATTCAATCACCACGCAGGAATATGGTAGAAGATCTAATCCAGTGGTTCTCAACCTTTTTAATGCCGCGACCCCAACCGGTCGTAAGTCGAGGACTAAACCGGTCGTAAGTCGAGGACTACCCAACTGGTCGTAAGTCGAGGACTTTCCCTGCCCGGGAGCGCTGCGCATGCGTGGTTCCGCCCCCTGCGCCAGCCGAGGCGTAGCTGGCAAGCAGCAGAGACGGAGCAGGCCGACCACCAGCTGGCCCAGCCCAAGGGAGGTAAGGCACCCGCCGGAAAAGGGGGAAAAAATGGCGGACAAAAAAATGGCGGACAGCCTTGCTTGGCGACCCCCGTGAAATGGTCAATCGACCCCAAATGGGGTCCCGACCCACAGGTTGAGAACCACTGATCTAATCTCTCCCTTCTCAAGCTATCTCTCCTTATCATGGAGAGGACTACAAATGCACGTTAAAAGTTTTGATGGATTGCACACTGCAGAATTAGCCTTAACAATTGCGAGAGCAATCTAACTAGGTTAGGGGAACCAGCTTGGGTCTTCTATTTTTTTTTCCCCTCACCTCTGCTTTCTCTGGTTGGCTAGTTAGTTAGAAAGCCCTGTGGGACTAGTCTTCAACTACTTGCTAATGAATGCAACCTGTTGATGGATGTGGCGGTTTTTTGTGAAGCCAGTATTTCCCATTTCTCACTACGAATCTGCATAACTCTTTATTTAAATCACAATGAAATTACACACACAAAAAATGTTTATTGCTTCTGGCCAAGCTCAACAAAATAAGCTCATTTGTTTAAAAAAGGGTATGTAAGCATTTTAGCCTTTGGGATACACAGCAGACCAGCCATCCAGAAATGGAGACATTTCTGTGTCCTATTCTCATACTGTCTGACCACATGTCTCCTCCGGCTGAGATTTTTACCTATGACAAAAGCTCTGTTGTGTTGTTCTCTTTCTCTCTAAAAAGTGCTTGCTGCATACTGTCCTTTGAAACAGATTGTATTGGTCAAAACTAGCCTTAACAGAGGTGTATTTTTTTCCTTGTAAAGGTAGGGTTTGAATTCCACAATGAAGCTGGTGAACCTTTTATGGATTAACAGTGATTTTTTAAGGCTTAAATTTCCAGGAGACTCTTGTTTCCACAAAGCAGAAACTACATTTTAGCTTTAGCATGTCATGGTTAAGCAGGCATAAGTGGATTGTGCAAACAGAAATCCCCAATTGCCAGTGATGTTTACTATCTGGATACCATTGCTGCAGCAAAGAAAGAAAACGCAAAATAATCCATTTCTAATTGAGTTTTTTATAAGGTATCTTCAACAATGGGAAGCTGGCATTAAAAAAAAAGGGAAGTCTCCCATCCTCGACTCGTTTAGTGACTATGCAAAGTTAAAGAGCATTGAAAAAACGACCGTTTTTCACACGTACGACTGCTGCAGCTTAATTCTTGGTGGTTTTATGAGCAATTCTTGTAGCTTTGTTGCCCACTTTTGGGATGGTCAGCAGTGTCCAAGCCTAGGCTTTCCTAGTGGCTTTCCATTCAAATGCCAACAAGACCCTGTTTAGCTTTTCAAGACCAACAAAGGAGCCCTGAATTCTGTCTCTTACCGAGAAGATTGTATTTTCTGCCGAAATGTGTCAGGCATGCACTCAATGAGACTTTGGAAAAAGTGCAGAGAAGAGCAACTAGGATGATTAAAGACTTGGAGACTAAAACATATGAAGAACGGTTGCAGAAATTGGGTTTGGCTAGCCTAGAGGAAGAAGGACTAGGAGGGACATGATAACAGACTTCCAGTATCTGAGGGGCTGACACAAAGAAGAGGGGGTGAACTAATTTTCTAAAGCACCAGAAGGCAAGACAAGAAACAATGGGTGGGAAATATAACCAAGGAGAGAAGCAACCTAGAATTAAGGAGAAATTTCCTGGCCGAGCAATTAACCAGTGGAACGGCTTGCCTTCAGAAGTTGTGGGTGCTTCATCACTGGAGGTTTTTAAGAAGAGACTGGACAGACACTTGTCTCAAATTGTATAGGGTCTTCTACTTGAGCAGGGGGTTGGACTAAAAGACCTCCAAAATCCCTTCCAGCTCTATTCTGATTTATTTATTTGGCATATGGCAGATTATAAACGGACTTGCAATATAAATATTTAATCTAGATTAGTAGAACCCAATAAAATCGGCATCTCAGACTGCCCGATGCCCTTGAATCACACAGCTAGGGTGCATTTGGAAATACTGGTTTCTGACACCATCAAACTTTAATGGAAACAGATTCGTAATTGAAAATCCATGCAAATTCTACCCTGGCATATTCCAGAACTGACAAAGGGTGGTTTTGCTCTAGAAGGAGTGGATTGCTGAACAAAAATTTAAAAATGGAATTTTTTAGTAACACCCATGATGATATGTTACCATCTGTTGCACACACACACACAAAAACACACATACGTAGACAGCTTAAATTATTGTGGTATAAAAGCTTTCTTGGTTTATATATGAAGTGTGAGCGGATAGACTGGAAGTATAGAATACAAAGAGGTCCTTTTTTTTCTCCATTGACATGCCCGTTTAGCAGAATGTTGAAAAAGGAGAAATTATATTATTTGGGGAAAAAAATACATTCCTTTCATTGATCCAGACAAGAGAAGGAAAAACACGAAGGAAGCTTTCAAAAAGTGAGTCTGGGTTATTGCCAAAGGATTTACAAAGTTTCAAAGTGTTTTGAGCTGTTACGATATGACCAAATCTGCATTCTTTTTCTCTTTTTAGGAAGCAAGCCATTAACTAGTCCGATAGCATGTTCACTGCAGTAAATTTACTTCTCCCATGTTTTATTTGGAGGAAATAAAAAATAAAAGCAGCAGTCGTTCCATCTCACTATCATCCTTATGCACCAAAAAGCAGATATTCCCAAACATTAACATGCATAGCATATTTTCTTTAAATTTCTGCAGCCTCTGCCCTTTTCTTTATTTTTTAAAAAATGCCAGGGAGGAGAGAGTGACTTTTCTGCCGTTTTTTCCCCCTACAATAAGCTCTCTCATTTGGACTGAAAAGCTAAGCAAGATCAGTCCAAATAAGCATCTGGAAAGGAGACTTTCAGGAAATAATAGGGATGAAGGAGAGATGACAGAAGAAGGAAATGGTATTGTATCACTGCAATGTTTATGTATATCAATATTATAAGTATCTATGAAATTTCAACTCCAGTAAGACTTAAGAACGTAAGGCCTGCTCAAATCAGCCAAAGGCCAGCCTAATATATCATCTCATTTCTCATTATGGCCAGTGAGCTGCTCTCTCCCAATAGGCTGATCTCGATGAGTAACCACTAAAGATTTTTGTGGCTGGGCCTAATCCAGATTCTAAGCCACCCAAGTCAGGGACCATCACTACATCTTAGGGCAGTAAATTCTACAGGTCAGCTCCGTTCTCTCAATTCTTCCTTTTCCCTGGTCTGAAAATCCCACAGAGGAGCTTTGTAAGACTGGTTTGTAAAATTTGGAAAGGGGGAGAAAATTCTTCTTATTGTGTCAGATTTTGGCGTGTTCTAGCACGCCTCTCCCCTCTTCTAAAACGAAAAAGCCCAAATGTGGTAAGCTCTGTACCCACCCTGTGCCGTTCTGTTTCCATGGAGTTTCATCATAACATTGGATTTCAGCTCTTAATGACGTAATTGCCCTGTTTTCCTTCTTGCACTCAATTTTCCACTTACTCTCCAAGGTTTCAGTACCACTTTTCCTCCTTCATTTATTATTATTTTTTTTTGCTCAGTTTGCAACGCCACTGGGATAGAGTTCACATTCCCGAACAATCCTACTTTTCAAAAACCAGGTAGGCCAAATGGGACAAGTGTCCGTAGGATGTGTAGAAATGTCACGGATCGTGATAAACAAGGTCAATTCTCCCTCACCAGCAGGCACTCTATTGCAAAAAGTTGTGCAGCTGCCAGTGCTTGTGCAGCAAGGAGGACATCCCTGAAGCTATGGAAAATCATGATCTCATCTTTACCAGTTCACAAGGACGGTAGAGTCAACACAACATAAGAGTGTGTTGATCATGGGTTGTGAGGTTGAGACAGACGAATTCTTCAGCACCAAAACTTAACATTATGCCATATGCATGATGGGTGGGTTGACCAAATATTGTGGTTTTTCTATTTTGGATACTTCACAGAGTTGTGAGATGCAGTGCTAAGTGTCTTTAGCTGGTCCCAAGAGGAACAGCCTGGCACAGACGCTCTTTGCCAGTCTCTCCCTCAGTGTGTTGTTGTCATTCTTGGTGGTGGTTGGAAGTAGCCTAAATTTTCCTCCTTAAGGGTCTCAAATTGACTCCCGTGGCTGACTCCTACACAACTTCTCCTACACAGATATAGCATAGCAATGAGGACGCTGGAGATGGAAAAGACAGTTCAGATTCTACACTCCTATTGGCTCGTCTCTGCTTATCCACAAAGCTCGTTGAGTACTGTACTGAACAGAACCTGCTGTTCCTATTTTGTTACCAACCACAACATTGGCAGAAAGTTCACAAGGTCCAGTCGATTCATTTCTAGGAAACACCTAAGTGTCTCACGCAGAGATGTTTAAAAAAAAAAAAAAAAAAAAGATGGTGTGCATTCACATTTTAAGCTGTCAGCAATTTTGGTGACCTCAAAGCATCATCTCCTGTACGCTGAGAACTCCATGCCTTTCTGCCTTGCCAAAACTGCTCAACCCAGCATTGTTTTTTCAGGTCTGGCTAAACAAACACACTGTGAAAATACAGCACAAACCACCACCAGCTGGATCTCTCTAGTCCTCACATTTGGTCATGACCATCAAGCCTTAATGGACATCTCTCTCCCTCCCTCCCTCCCTCTCCCTCTCTCTCTCTCTCTCTTTCTCTCTCTCTCTCTCTCTCTTTTTCACCTTCAGCCAAAAGCCAGCGCCAAGCATGCTCTAATTTCCATCTGCAGTGTTTTAGTTGGAAAAGATAAGTGACAACTGCAAGGCAGCAAGGAACAACCAGCTTCAATTGCTTCGAGTCAGCCAGGGCCAGAAAATGTTGGTAGAAAGGGAAGAAAGGGATCTTACAAAAGTCAGCCAAGAACATGAAAAATGTCATTAAAGAAAGGGAGAGATGAAGACGGCTAGGGCTTCAGTGCAAACCTATCTATGAGGCCCAGAAGTCTTTTTCTTGCCCAAATTAAAAAGAAATCAGGATCAGTCCAGTAAAAATTAGCACTTCAAAAAAAATAAAATAAGATTTTGTCTTCCAAGAGTTGCAGAAGTTATGATACAAGCCCAACAATATCATTGGGGCTGGCTTATATTTTTTGGCATTTTCTGTCTTTCTTGGCTTTTAGGATGTCTAACACAATGACTATTTCTTATCCTAAAAAAAAATAAAAATATGCCACTGAACTGTAATATGTTCCAGCCGCCACAAAAATGGCCCCGTTGCGGCATGTGGGCTGCCCACTTCTTATGGCGGAAGTCAAGGACAGATTTCAGAACCAAAACATTGTATAAAAAGTACCTGACGACGAATTAGTCAGTCTGATTCAGACAAAAACTCCCCCGTTTGAAAACAGATCGATCTTACTATGACACAAACTAAGAATAGATTTTTTTTCACCCTAATTTTGGCCGAAAGAGTTTGTAAGCTGGTGTGTGTGTGTGGGGGTGTCTGTGTGTCACATTTGCTTTCGGTGATTAATATCATCTGGATGCCACCTCATCTGGAGAAAACTGACATAATTACTGAAATTTACCCTGTTGAAGCAGTTATCTAATCCTCAGAGAGGGTGCCCCAAGAGCATCAAAGTGGGAAGACCACACTGTTTTGCGGAATCGTTCCTTGTTTCCTAGGTTAATGAAGCAAACACGTGCCTGGTTTTGTTATCCTTTGCTTCCAGAAGTGAACCTGAAACAGGGTCAGTGCTCCTGAAAAGAAGGCTTGGCAAGAAGTGTCATTTTTCCAACTACTGTTGCAAAGATATACTGATTTTATTTTCCATGGGCTGCTGCGTACAACAGGGAAGGTGAAAGTCAGAGCTCAACCTGGGCTGACATATCCCTTCAAAGAAGGATGAAGAAGGACAAGTGCCAGTTTACATTCACCCTGTCCCTTCCTTAAGTCACATTTTCAAACAGGAAGCTAGGTTTTGCAGTTTCCTGTTCTCACACCCACTTATTTTCTCTCTCTCTCTCTCTCTCGCTCTTTTTCAGATAAAGTGATGGGAAAAAAACCACTCGCGCCGTTACAATTCATTTGGGTCAGTCCTAATGAATTTATTGCTCTGTTATAGATGTTGGTTTTTTTTTTTTTGGCTTGGGCAAAGGGCTACTTTTTAAAGAAAATAAAACGATATTTTTTTTTAATAAATAAGGATTGAGCGCTTGTTCTTCTTGTTCTCTCCCCTTCTTAATGCAGCAATATATCCCCAGTTGTTTGTGAGAGTCTAGAGTAAAGGACATTTGCTTAAAATACATTTACAGCATTGGCTGAGAATTGCATTCCGTCTCTGTGATGGGATTAGATCAGCTTTCAAATCATTCCTGAGGCAGGTCATATGGCAAGCACCTCACTGTCTCTTCAAATCAGTTTCCCACTGACAAGTGATCACCAAACTGTGTGGGTTTCATCTTTAGAAATAGTACGAGGAAAATCAGGTGTTTTTTCTTTATTTTCTTCAGTTTTCATATAAAAAAATGAGGTTCCTTTCAAGTCAACCTTCATGAACTGTATAATTTTTTTTGCCAAATAGAAGTGCTTCGCCATTCCATCCCCTTAAGATTTCCCGCCCCCTTTTCTAATCTAATATTTCTAATATTTGAGGGGCTCCTACAAAGACAAAGGCGTCGATCTATTTTCCAAAAGGCAAGACAAGAAACAAGGGATGGAAACTAACCAAGAAGAAAAGCAACTTGGAATTAAGGAGAAATTTCCTGACAGTGAGAACAATTAACCAGTGGAACGGCTTGCCTCCAGAAGTTGTGGGTGCTCCATCACGGGAGGTTTTTAAAGAAGAGACTGGACAACCATCTAACTGAAATGGCGTAAGATCTCCTGCTCAAGCAGGAGGTTGGACTAGAAGACCTCCACGGTCCCTTTCAACTTCGTTATTGTTATTCTATGAGACATTCATACTAGCTTTATCTCACCATTGCAGCCTACACATCCAGGTTGAACTGGACAATTCTACACCTCCCAGCTGCTTTCAGATACCAACAAGGCTGCTACAACATGCAGTGTTGCCAGATTTCTACACAGCAGTACTTAAAATTCCTTGGATGATGACCTGACCCATACACAAGACTTAATGAGCATCTAGTTCACCATACTAGAATGCTCTGTAATTTGATATAGTCTTCCCCATACTAACCTTTATGCTCCCATCTAATGCTCCCACCCCTCCTTTTAAATTCTTTTGGACTCTTTCTAAATATATACTTTGTTTTTCATACATGTATTTTTATGTCTGCTAGCTTTTCATATTTTTAAAGAGCCTGATGTATTGTCTATAGCTTTTTAATTGGCGGTGTCCTACCCTCATTATGCTGGTCTATGATCCGTAATACAGATTTAATTGATGGTTAGTCCTTTGATCAGCTCTTCTTATGCTGCCTTTTTGGATCTGAAAACATAGATGGAAGCTTCTAGGCGAATATAAGGAAGTAGCTATGATTGTTGTTTGTGCTCTTGATCAATTTTACTGGCTGCAACTTTACAGATTGATATCTTTCCTGAAAATAAGAGACAGACTCTACTGAGCTCTGCTGCATTCAAAATTTGCTATTTGCCCTTTTCTATTCAACTTCACATTAAGGATGCCTTTTTTGAATTTGAGGTGAGAAATTCTTTCCTATTTCCATCAGTTGTGCTCTTTGTTAACAACATGACCCTATTCTCCCCTGCAGACTGGACAAAGGTGCCTTTTAATAGGTTTGGAAACATGCTATAAATCTTAACAGTTGTTCCTTAACAACTCTTGAGAGTTGCTAATGTAGAGTTGTTGCATTTAGCAATTAGCAGTCAGTTTGCATTTCTATGTCCATTAGCTGTAAAATTAAACAAGTTCATTTCCTAGCTTATAAGAGTGATGTTTTGAGCAGGTGCAAAGATCTTACTCAAACTAAAAGCTAAGCAATATTGTTCCATATCAAATTCAAGGGATGTGAGGACGGAAAATGTATCCTCATTATTCTGAAGATCCCAAAAGCTCAGACATGCTAGAGGGCTGACAGATAAAAGAACCGTGAAATTCATATTTAGAATCAGTGTAAAGCCACATTATGGATTCACCTGTCAAACAAATCAAAAAATAGGTAACTGGATTTTAATGGACTACAGGCCACATGGACTACAATTTAGAACGGGCAGACCTAGAAAACAGAACTAATTGAGTAACTCAGGGTATGGCGCTATGCAAACACAGCCATCAAAAAGTTACTGAACTGATCACAAAAGGGAAACAGCCAGCTTAACATTCCAGAAACTTCACATGGATGTAGAGAGGGCTTTAAATAAACCGATCACAAATCGGGCATAAAAAGATCAGTAACTCTGTGCTGAACTGGCTTAGGCAGAATTAGAGTATTACAGTGCACAGAGTTAATTACCACTAGTCACGTCCAGGCATTCTCAACCAGATAAATTTAGGTATTTGGGACTCAGAAGCAGCACTGTTTGTATTCAGCACACAAAATAACAAAAAGTAGTATTTGTTGCAAAATATATGTAGTCAGTGTGTTTGGCCTTCGTTTCTCTCCCCCCCCCCAAATGAGTAGTTTCAATCTGACAACTGGGAGATAAAGAATAATGTAATCCACGATCCTAAAAGTGTTCAGTTGTTTTGCAGCATAGATTACTTCTGGGATTTTAAATAGGATGAATGGCAGTTCAGCAGTTTAAAAGAAAACAGATAAAGGAATCAAGGAGAAGGAGAAAAAAAATGAACTATTTTTAGCTTATGGGTGCTAATTATTATCAGCAATATATGCATTTATTATTTCTGCAGAAAATGACACCACGTTATATCTTATCTAATCCAAACCCTCAAAACTTTGGGCACTTTACCTCCACTTTCTTCCAAACCTAATGTTAACTTGTCTGCCAGAAACCAGAATATTTAATTATAAGGATGCCAGATTAGTGATTTTACTATCTGGGGGGAAAACAACCTGATGGAATGGGCTGACTTGCAATAATAAAATACGTACTTTTTAAAAAAATTGACTCTTAGTTTATTCTTTCTAAGATTGATGATTGGTTGTGTTTTTTTTTAAAAAAAAGGTTTTATGTGCCATTGAGGAAACATTGTGCTTTGGAAGGCAGCTTCTTAAAAAACCCTTCGAGAAATCTGCATTCCAAGAAGCCTGGGAGAAAGAAGGAAGCCCGGTTAGCGATGTCAAAAAGAGACGGATACACAAGCCACAGTCTCTGGAATTTTTCAATCTGAATCAGACAAGATGATTTATGAGACTGATATTACTGCTAACACATGCAGAATCCATTAGATGGCCATTCTAACAGATGGAAGGTGAAGAGCTAGGTGTATGTTTGCCATTAGGAACAGTGTTGCGGTGCCAAGGCACGGTTTTTTGTGTTTTTTTTGTTCAGATTGTGTTTTCTTTGCTATCACCCGCTGATACCCGTTACTGGCCAGGAGAAAGCATGACAAATCTTGCAATTCCCCCATCTTGGAAAAGAACAAGTCTGAAGGAGAGAGAGAGAATGAGAAACCATGTTAAATGGATGGCCTTTGGGGAAGACTCTCAAGTTCCGTTGACAGTCAGCAAAGGAATGTGGAAACAGATGGGTTGACTGGAGCATCTCACCACCCTGCAGCCAGAGAGCTTCAGCTGGAAGTTCAGAATATTTGTAGCTCTTGAGACTATCTATGACTCAGCCGCTCATACCAAGGAGATTTGTTCAGAACATGTTCATGCCATTTTAATTCCTCTTCAGCAGTTGCAAACGCTAAACTTGCATTTAGTTTTTGCTCAGCTGTCTGGAGGATTCTGGACCACCCTGAAGGTTGCTCAATTTCTAGGGGTGGTTATTAAGGCGAGACGCCTAACAGCAACTTAGTGGACAAAAACAACAACAACAGTCTGCTTTCTCAGATTTTAAAAGTGTCTACACAACAGGTCGGGGGGGGGGGCTTGGTGGAGATCAACTATGCAGATATTTGTTTTTAAAGCAACATATGGGCAATTTGAATCAGCAACTTGAATTTAACTTCTTGCCTGCGTGATCTTTTGACGTAGTGCAAGCTGCCAAATGGATGCTGTTTTTGATGGGTAAATGAGTCCAAAAACAGAATCAGGATGACATTTTAAAAAAACGAATGGTCCCCTCTAATGCTTTTATTCAGCTTCATTGTAAGATGGTCCTATTTAACTTTACTGGCAATATCCTAGTTTGGATCGCTGCTTCAGACTTCAGGCCAGTGTTGGAAGTCACTCTCCTAACGTTTATCTCCAGCTATTTCTTTTTCCAGTTTGAGTAAAATGTCAGCAATGGTGTTGAAGGCACCTGTCTTCAGCTGAAATAAACTTGACCCTGTCAAAGAGCTTATTCTGGTAAATAGAATTACATAACACTACTATATGACGTCCAGTCAGGGTCCTTTCCAGCAATAGAATTGAATAAGCCACACACAGGAAGGCCAAATGACATTATGGCCTTATTAGGTGGAAGTACCTGGCCAATGTTTCTGGATGAGAGGCCTCCAGCAAATTACCAGCATTGTAGACTAGAGTGGGTCTCTCAAAACACCCCACAAAAAGACTAAGTTAAACTACTTCCATGCTGTTTCAAAAAAAAAAAAATTGCCTGGCTCCATCAGTGATGTCATTTCAGTCCAGCAAAACTTGAGAGAGATGTTACGTGTTATTTTCTGTCATCATAAAACCAAACCCTTGCCCTCTGAGACGTCCAGAATAGAAAAAAAAAATTACTTTGGCATATGTATTTAAAAAAATAAAATCCAACCCCCAACCTTTGTAATGAGCAAAGTGTACTTTTAGTCGAATCATCATTTTTCGGGTGGACATGTTTCCAATTAGACACTTCAATATTTTTTTTATTATGAAAATTATACTTCTTACCTTCTATTGTTAGCACTTCCATTGATGCTTTCTTCGTTTTTGTGCCATCTGTAGATATAAAATTGCTTTTCCTTTTACCTTGACAAGAAACAAAAATGATTGTTTATACAGGCAAAGGGCATGGCTGGAATCTATCACTCATGTTTTGAATGGTACAATCTTTAAACAGAAGCATTTTACCAGGATAGTTTCCCCCACCCTTAACATCAGATACACACACACACACACACACAAAGAAGAGTTGCAGGAATTGGGTATGGCTAGTTTAGAGAAAAGAAGGACTAGGGGGGGGATATGATGGCTGTATTCCAATATTTGAGGGGCTGCCTCTTCTCCAAAGCACCAGAAGGCAGGACAAGAAGCAATGGATGGAAACTAATCAAGGAGAGAAACAACCTGGAATTAAGGAGAAATTCTCTAACAATGAAGACTTTTAACCAGTGGAATGGCTTGCCTTCAGAAGTTGTGGGTACTTCATCACTGGAGGTTTTTTAGAAAAAACTAGACAGTCTTTTGTCATGTCACTTGTCTGAAATGTATAGGGTCTCCTCCAAAGTCCCTTCCAGCTCTATTCTGATTGACACACAAACACATTATGCAATGTTATATACATAAAAGTGATGTGCTCATTATTACTGTAAATGTAACAGAAAGTTTAAAAAAAAAATCTTTTCATTTTTGCAATCTTTCTAAAGGGACTCATTCGCCCACATGTCGCATATGGTTCCATAAACACATACTGCAATGATTCAGTTTTGTGCAACACTGTCACAAAATATTCTACAGAACTATTTACAATTCAGGCAAACATAACTGTTACTAATCATGATCGTATATGATTGTACACAGGGAAAAGTCTCCAGATGTTCGACTCCCAGTTAAAAACTAGAATAATAATAACAATAAAAAAAAAGTTTAAAATGTATTTCTGGTGCCCTCAAGTGGCAAGGAATAACATCTCAATTTAAACTAGGGATCTACTGTGAAAAAAATTCTGGGAGTTAGAAATGAAAGGCTTCTTTTGGTTTTCACACAGCTTTAAGGCCATGAAACAATTATGTTCTGGTGTCAAGTTTTCCTTCTATGCTTACATCATATATTATATCATATTATTATTTATATAATTACAGAGGTAGTCAACCTTGGCTCTTTTATGACTAGTGGACTTCAACTCCCAGAATTCCTGAGCCAGTCATGCTGAGGGAAAAGGGAGAGGTTTCCAAGCTGAGCCATGCTGGCTCAGGAATTCTGGGAGTTGAAGTCCACCAGTCATAAAAGAGCCAAGGTTGCCTATTCCTGATATGGGGTGCCATGCTGGCAGAGGGATTCTGGGAGTTGAAGTCCCCTCATCTTCCTAGTAACTCAGGGGTAGGCCACCTTGGCTCTTTTATGACTCATGGACTTCAACTCCCAGAATTCCTGAGCCAGCCATGCTGAGGGGAGAGAGGTTTCCAAGCTGAGCCATGCTGGCTCAGGAATTCTGGGAGTTGAAGTCCACGAGTTATAAAAGAGCCAAGGTTGCCTACCCCTAGCCCAGGGGTAGGCAACCTTGGCTCTTTTATGACTGGTGGACTTCAACTCCCAGAATTCCTGAGCCGGCCATGCTGAGGGGAAACGGAGAGGTTTTCAAGCTGAGCCATGCTGGCTCAGGAATTCTGGGAGTTGAAGTCCACCAGTCATAAAAGAGCCAAGGTTGCCTATTCCTGATATGGGGTGCCATGCTGGCAGAGGGATTCTGGGAGTTGAAGTCCCCTCATCCTCCTAGTAACTCAGGGGTAGGCCACCTTGGCTCTTTTATGACTGGTGGACTTCAACTCCCAGAATTCCTGAGCCAGCCATGCTGAGGGGAAAGGGAGAGTTTCCAAGCTGGGCCCTGCTGGCTCAGGAATTCTGGGAGTTGAAGTTCACATTGTCATGAAAGAGCCCAGGTTGCCTACCCCTGAATTATAATACAACATACTATATACTATAATACAATGTAAACCGTACAAAATGAATATAAAACATACATAATAGTATGATATATACACCACATAAAATAAAAATGCTGCTCTGTACTGTACAATTAACAGAATACAAGTTAATATATACCATAAAAAGTAGGAAAGAGGAAGAAAAGCCTGAGGTAAATTCCCCCCGACCCACCCCACCTCCAGCCTCCTCCCGCGTGCGCGTGCGCCCTCTTTTCCCGCCAACGGAGCGGGAGGGGGCGTGGCCGGGGAGAGGAAATGGCCGGGCTTCCTGCGCGCGGCGGCGGCGGCATCGGCGGGAAGCTGAGCCTGAAGCGGCGGCGGGAGGACCGCGGGGGCGTCCCTGGGTGAGGCGGCGCCTGGGCGCGCGGGAGGGGGGGGAGGGAGGGTCGTCCTGGGTTTGTTGGCTTCATTTGCATTTTACTTTTGCAAGTAACTCAGGGCAACCGACCCACCCAACTCCTCCTCTTTTGCCCCCACAACAGCCCTGCGAGGTGGGCTGGGGCTGAAGGAGAGAGGGACCGAGCCAAAGTCACCCGGCTGCTTCCATGGCTTGCTTATACCGCCTTTCCCTCTGTTGGGCACCTCTCTTCCTTTTGTTATTTCATCCCTCCATTCTTCTCCTCCTCTTCCTCCATTCTTTTCTTTCTCTTTTTCTCTCCTTCCTTCCTTCCTTCTGGTCTCTGCTTTCCTTTCATGCCCTTTCTATTTCTCTTTTCCTTTCTCTTTTCACTGTGATTCCTTCTCCACTTTTTCTTTCACCGTATTTCTTTTGCCTTATTTCTTTTCCTTCCTTCCTTCTGGTCTCTGCTTTCCTTTCACACTCTATTTCTCTTTTCCTTTCTCTTTCTCACCATTCTTTCTTTCACTTTGATTCCCTCTTCACTTTTTCTTTCATTGTATTCCTTTCACCTTCTCTATTTCTTTTCCTTCCTTCCTTCCTTCCTTCCTTCCTTCTGGTTTCTGCTTTCCTTTCACACTCTATTTCTCTTTTCCTTTCTCTTTCTCACCATTCTTTCTTTCACTTTGATTCCCTCTTCACTTTTTCTTTCACTGTATTCCTTTCACCTTCTCTATTTCTTTTCCTTCCTTCCTTCCTTCCTTCCTTCTTTCCTTCCTTCCTTCCTTCCTTCCTTCCTTCCTTCCTTCCTTCCGGTCTCTGCTTTCCTTTCACACTCTTATTTCTCTTTTCCTTTCTCTTTCTCACCATTCTGTCTTTCACTTTGATTCCCTCTCCACTTTTTCTTTCACCGTATTCCTTTCGCCTTCTCTATTTCTTTTCCTTCCTTCCTTCCTTCCTTCCTTCCCTTCTTTTCCCTTCCTTCCTCTTCCAGCCTTTCTTCTTCTTCTTTCACCTTTCTTCAATATTTTGGTTATTTTTGATTCTGGAATTCCTAGAAGAGCTAAACTTCTTGCTGTACAATTAGAATTCCACAAACAAGGAAAACAAAGAAGTTTTTTAAATCAGTGTTTCTCAACCTTGACACTTTTAAGGCATGTGGACTTCAACTCCCAGAATTCCACAGCCAGCAATGCTGGCTGTGGAATTCTGGGAGTTGAAGTCCACATGCCTTAAAATTGTCAAGGTTGAGAAACGCTGTTTTAAATGATAGATCACTTTGTTCTGACAAGCTGGAACTGTTACAATTGTGCCTTTTCATTCTGTAGGACGTTTTCCACCAACGCTTCCTGGTTTGAAAATCAAGAGCTAAGTGAGGCTGAAGCTTCATGGATTACCTTGCTGAGGACTGTGGATCCACATCTGAATCAATCAAATTTAGAAAAATTTGTCAGCTTCCCGGAATTTCATCCGAAGGTAGCAGAAGGCAGCAGTTGACACTGTCTCCAAGAGAATATTTATAAAATTAAGTCTTCCCTTTGCTGAATATGGTCATGTTTAAATTCCCAGAGAGGTAAAAGTTGAAAATTAAAATATCAAATGCTTTACCACAGGTAGAGAAAAACAGGGCAGGGATAATAGGAAATTAATAAAGTTTCAGACAGTCTAGACAGAACTAAATCAGCCGACAGACATTGCCAGAGTTAAAAACCAGATGTTTACAAATCAAAATAGTCATAATCAAACATTCCAGAATATGAATTGCCTGTTAATTTCATTGGTGGAGGTTGGCCAAGGATCAGAATATTTAATGTTCACTGCACCAAATGAGAAAGGAAAATTTAAATTCTTCTAGCCATTGCTGTTCAGTGCTGACCCTTTTGTTTTCCGTTACAGAATTCTCAAATTGCGAGTCCTCAACCCTGCCTCGAAACATTTAATTGCGGAACCAAGACGTTTGAATGGGTTCCGTTCCCAGTTTATCACGCAGACTGAGAAGCCACCGGTTCAGGAAGGCGTCAAAACTGTACGCCTGAAGAAAAAAAAATCCATTTCCCCAGGAGAAAATGACCAAGATGAGACACACCAAGCCATTTTGCTAGCTCCTGAGCCAAAATCTCAAACAGCCAAGAAATATACGGTGGAAAACCCAAAGAGTGGCATCAGACGTCCTGTTGTGCTGGAAGATGAAGCATTTGAGATATCTTAAGCCACTCACCAAGTTTGCCCAGACTTTCTTCACTAACAAATGCTCTGAACTGTCCCCAAAGTTTTGAATTTCAAAGTTATGGAAAAGGACTCCTTTGCAGAGTGAATGCTGAAGTAGTATGATATAAGTTTACTTAACAAGAACTCACCTCTGCAAGAGATGCCTGCTATTTCTCCCACTGGCAGCCAGGAGGGTCAGAATGACATATCCAATATGTGTAATATTACAGAAATTATTCTTTCAGCGAAAATCTGATTTTAAGAAATAAGTGGGGGCTAAGCGCATCATGAATACACTTGGGAAAGGGATAGGAATAAAAGGAATGTTAATTGACTACTACATGTTAGAAAGCAAAAATAGAAAATCAGAAGTTTCCCCTGACAAAGGCACCTAATATTAAAATGTCTTGGAATTATTATTATTTTTTTAACTTTAGGAGCTTTTCATTAGCATGAAACATGGCTATGTACTTTCCCCCCTGTGGGATCATAAATGTGAATGCATCATCAACCAGATAAATAGAAAACCTGCAAAGAATTTATATAAGTAATAGGTTGGCATTAAGTGCCAGCTTTAAAAGCAGCAGCAGGAGGAGCTGACTCATAGTTTTCAATAATTTTTGCAAAGGAATAAATTGAAACACTCAATTTTTTGAATGTTAATGGTTAGGAACTAGGTAAAAAAAAAAATTGGCGAAAATTTTATATCCAGCCAAAGTTTTATATCCAATAACAGATTCAGAAATTAGTGAACTCCATTTACTATGTAGCCTCGTTAAAAATTGTACAAGATAGTAAGAATTTTTCTCTTTTGTGTTAAACTAGATGACAAATGTGGTAGAAGAATTAGAAATATAATAAGAGTTGTGTATTAGTAGATAGTGATTTTATCTGCAGATCAAATTATCGCAGTTGTTTCCAGTTCATAGATACTCCAAACGGAAACATGGTAATAATTGTGCTAAAAGTTTATTTGAAAACAAAGATGATGAGATGTTAACCAAACTCATAAATATGAACCAGTTGCCAAGCATCCAAATTTTGATCACATGACCGTGGGGATGCTGCAACGGTCGTAGGTGTGGAAAATGGTCATAAGTCACTTTTTTCATTGCTGTTGTAACCTCAAACGGTCACTAAACAAACTGTTGTAAGTCAAGCACTACCTATACAGTGAAATCTTGATGGGTATTTGGTTATGTAGCCCTGCAAGGGAGAAAGAAATGTTTTTTGTAAATGTTATTTCAATAACTTTGGAGGAATTGCGTTTACATAATCAGCGTGTTGGGATTTAAATAAGTGTCAAAAGTCAAACGGTTTTAAAGTATAGCTCCACCTTAGCGAACTAAACACAACTACACTAAGAGCTCTAATTTCATGCAGATTGAATTTAACCACCTTTACACAGTTATAGAGGAATACAAATTCTTGAACGGTAACTAAGAGTTCGTGTTTGAACTCTGCTTTTATTGTAATAGTTGTTTCCAGACAGTTTGAAGAGATCAACTCTGTTTGAAGAGATCAAATGCAAACAAGACCACTTGGTGTGCAGAACGTATGGAACTGAAACATATGAATAAAACATGGTAATCCATCTGAAGAAAGTATATTATTTTTGCATAATGAAACAAGTCGTAATATTTTCATTAAAGTCTTTAATAGATGTGCAAGAATATAAATGATTTTAGCTGTTTAACTGGTTAGGATACCATCTTTTGCACAAATAAAACTGGCCAAAGATCTCAACTAGTTAATTATACAAAACTACAAGAACATATTTACTGTTTTACAATCATTAAATTAGCTAGAGAGTGTTTTCATTTACATTTCATTTACATACTAAGACAATGATATCATTACCAGCTCCATTTGCAATATATTAAGGATTTTTTTTTTAAACCACACATTTAATTACATCCTTCATTTTTTTTTCTTTAATTTATAAAACAAGAACTTTATATAAAAAAATTTCCCCTTCATCATGGACAGAACATTATACATTGCAACAAGAGCAGCAAACCGACTTGTAACCAGTTAACTTATTTGGCAACACAGCAACATTGTAAATGCCTTAAATTGTAAATAAATCAAGGACTTTGTTTTTTGATGCCTGGGATCAAGTGTGTATCTAGTCCTGCTTTGATGTTTGGACAGTATACAAGAACCAACTGCTCAGCTGCAAATCGAAGGGGGACAGCAGTGAAGGAAATACTGAATTTGTCGCTGGGGGGGGGGGAGTAGGATATTCATTTTCCAGCTTTGCTTAAAAGCAAAGTAGCTTGGTTATTTAAATCCCGAGCACTGAAGAGGAAAAAAAAAAATAATTCTAGCTGAATTAACTAAGTGCTGGTTAGAACAGACTTAAGAATCTTGCTCAAAAGCAAAACAGTCAAGTTTCAAGAACCCGGCACGGGGGTGCTAACATTTTCTTATCATATATGTGCTTTAATCGTTGGCCAAGCTAAAGGAAGAATCCAAAATGAAATTTAACCAATGGTTCTTGGCCAGATTTATCCACCTTTCAAATTTAGCCATATCCTAGCATCTGATGGCTGCAAATGCAGGTAAGATTTCCTGTACGGCAACCAACGCAATGTTATATCCTGAGAAGCCTAGACCGAGTCATTTGATATCCACCAAGTCGTGACATAATGGGATTTTTCTATCTGCCATTGCAATTGACCCCCGTAGAGTCAATCTGATTTTTATTTTTAAACCTCATTCTCCAAAACTGCAATCGACCCAAAGAGACTTCGGAAAGGGTTCCGGTATTAGATTAGCAATATGCACTAGTCGTTCAATCTGAAATGCACTGAATTTCCTTTGAATTCCAAAAATTGACAAGCAATTATCCCGATGAAACACATCGCCGTTCTCCAAAGAGAGAAAATAATAGACATTTTTATATCCAAGTAATATTTTTATCTGTGGTTCGCCTTTCCTATCCCCAAGTGGCTGTTTTGATAGTGTTTCATTTACCAAAACAACCTCTGGGAGAACTTCGGAGGTGTGCTTTATCAGAAAAAAAAAGTAGTATGTTGATGGATATCCTAGAATTCTTTTTTTTTTTTCTTTCCAAAATTTTAAGGCTAAGATCTATTACGTTCCCATTGTTCCTTTTGAATATTGCATTGATAAAAATATTATTCAAAAATCTAGTATACAACATAAATCATTGTAGGCACTGCTCAAATATTTTCATAAATCCACCATGTGCAAATTTAAATTTTCTGATGGGAATTTTGGTAGTATTTTTTTTTCTTCTCCCACATTCAGCATAATCCAGAATGTTTAGATGCAAAATTCTAATTTTGGGAATTGTTATTGCTAAGATTCCTGTCCATTCTGAGACTGTTGATTAATGTTAGATAGCAGCTGTTATTTGTAGGTTCCATGTGTAAAATACTTTTCGTTTTAAATAACCAGAACTTACAGGGTTCATCAATGGTTCCAAAAAAATGGAATAATTTAATGTAGATTATCCATTTAGGCACTTAAAATACTGTACCCAAATTTGTTAACATCGCTAATAAAACACAACTCCTTTCTATTGATTTAGCCAGTGTGCGTATACATGTGTGCCTACATAGATGTGAATGTACACACACACACATACAGACCCACGCACACACATGTAGGATAGGTACCACTTGTGAGAAAAGGCATCTAAAGTTAAGCTTCAACACCACAAGCAATTGTATTCTGGATGTTCAACTGTTTTAGGAGGCTGTTGCATGGTAAAGTCCGATAGAAGCGGGCTACTTTTCAAAGTGGTCTGGAATCTCTTCCCAAGGACGCAACAAACCATCACCGACCCCTTTGTTGAAGCAGGCACGGAGTGCGAAATCCACGAAGTCAGCTCTGCCAGTTCCCCCGGACTTAAAAAAAAAGGAGAGGAAGCCACCCACCCAAATCACGTATCTTGATTTTTCTCAGCGGCCATTTTACCATTTGGTCTTCCATTCAAAACCTTATGGTGACCCCGCCCCAGCCTTGCATGCATATACTGTAATTCAGGATTAAATGTCCAAGTGCGTTCCTTTTGGTTTTTTCCCCTCTGCGCCTGGTTTCTCATACCGTTTCCTCGTTCGATAGCATCAGTGGATTAATATATTCAAATCCTTCAAACTCCGACTGGTCTATTCTTTTTATTACATCTCTGGAGACAGAAAGAAAGAAAGAAAGAAAGAAAGAAAGAAAGAAAGAAAGAAAGAAAGAAAGAAAGAAAGAAAGAAAGAAAGAAAGAAAGAAAGAAAGAAAGAAAGAAAGAAAGAAAAAAGAATTTAACGCTCGTCTCTGATGTTTTATCAAAGGCCGGCAATCCTAATGGGCAAGCCTGCTCAAAACAAACAGAGAAATCATGTTTTCTTTGCAATAACCAAGGTTTGTGGGTCTGGGTGCTTTCAATTTTGTGGCCGTGCAGTGAGACTGGTGGAAAATAGAGGTAGTCTCGACTTAACGACCGCACTTTCTGTTGCTAAGCGAGACAGTTAACTGACTCTGGCCCCATTTTACTATTTAAAAATGCCACAGTTGTTAAGTGAATCTGGCTGACCCATGGACTTTTGTTTGTTAGAAGGTCGCAAAAGCGAATCGCATGACCCCGGGACACTGCAACGATCATAAATACGAACCAGTTGCCATGTATCTGAATTCTAATCCTGTGGCCCTGGGGATGCTGTGGTGGCTGGGGAATTCTGGGAGTTGAAGTCCAAGCAGTTTAAAATTGCTAAGGTTGAGAAGCACTGTACTATGATTTAATGCTCAACAATGTATTTAACTATTAGCCATACTCATCATCCGGAGTTAACTGCACAGGTTCACTGGTGAACTGGGTATCAAAGTTATCCAAGCCATAATCGTCCGTGATCTGAGGCTGAAACGGTGGGGTGGCCTGCTTCTTTTCCAGCTGAATTGAGAGCAGAGGGGGGGGGGAAGAGAGAGAGACAGGAGGAGGTGATGTGTTGTCCAAAAGACACTAAATTCACCCCCAGTTAGTTAACCATCATGTAGCCGACAAAAGAGGCCTTTCCAAGACCAGGATTGAGAGTTCTCTATGTTTGCCCTTGTCTTCTGAGGACCCTTTCTGATCAAGATGGAGGAGAGCCAGAAATAAGTTGTGTCTGTCAGAGTCAGCATTGAAAGTGCTTGTGCAGGCTTGGAATTAAGGTTGCGAATCTGTCACTGCTGGTGTGTAATTTGAGCAAGTGAGAAAGCCTTCACAACTGTTTGTCATTTAGCACCTGCTGACTCCGTCTGTCTGTCTCCCGTGGCTGTCCTGTTTTATCCTTGAAATACAGTGGTAGATTCAGGGTCATCCAAGGAGTCACGCAGCTGAGTGAGGATCTGAAACCATGGCTTTCTTCTAAGCCTATCTAGGCACATGACTATGGCTCCTTGTTGACCTCTTTCTGTCAAAAGTGGCTTTGAAGGAAGACAGGGGAATTTGGATCCTCCTTATTGTTGGACTCAACACAAACAAACGTATCAGGTCAGGAGGGAATAGCTTAGCAGTGACTTGATGTCACATCTCAGGAGGCTTCTAGACATCAGTCAACAAAATAGAGGCACACTATAATTCTGGTTCTGCACCAGCTTAGATCTTGCTGAAACACCGAGTTCTCCAGCTGTCTTAGAAGGTCAGGTGCCATCCCAAAGCAGATCGGAGGGGAGTGTGGAAGGACAGAGAACAAGGCAACGAGAAACTCCCCACAAAGGGAAGTAGAAATAGGTTTGTCTCAAATGGGAGCTGATTGTATGGGTATGCAAAGATTATTGGTTCGTTGTGGATCTAACTGGGCAACCATAATGATAAAACCAGATTGGCCATTTTTTATTATGGTGTGCTGGTTTGTTTGGAAATGGCCACCTGATGTGGAATGATGTCTGAACCAAGTCTTTCAAGCTATAGTTCCTCACTCATTCTGTGAGGTGGTTCTGCCTCTTGCTTCTTGATGTTCTTACACAAAGGATGTAAACAGTGATGAGGGTATGACACATGTGATACACCCATTAAGCTGCCCCACCCATTAAGCTGCCCCTTTGCGGAAGTGACTTCTACCAAGATCAGTTGGCAGGTGCAAAAGAACGGCTCAGAGACACAGGCACAACACCAAAGGGGGACAAAAAAAAAAGTTAAATGCTTTACCAGATCCCAGTCTATGCTGCGAAAAAATGTGTGTGACTTGATTTCGGAAAATCCTGTTTGGTGTTGGCATCCAAGCCTCTCTTTGGGATCCTAAGAGGAAGAATCAAAATGAATTTTCCCACGATTGTTAGGTTTACGAGGCCAAAGTCTGAAGACAAAATTATTTAAGAACAAATTTTCCTTTATAAAAGAAGCCACTAAATTCAACTGGCAACTCTGTCTCCCTATTTTTACACTTTACCAAATTATAGAATAAAATACAGAAGAATTCTTCTTAGTGTATTTTGCCCTGGTTCGCACACTGTTCAAAATAAGGTTTAGTGAATAAACCACAATCACCCCAGGATTAATGAAAGGCAGCCAGCCCAAAAATGCTGTTGTGCTTAACGGGTGAAAATAAACCCCAAAGACAAAATATTGTCAACCTACCTTATTTAAAAATCCCTTCAAAACATGGGAGGCCTTAACAGAAAGGAATCTCGGAATTCGGATCGGTTTTTCAAGGATAACTGTTAAAAGAAGTTTTCGAAAGAGAAAATGTTATATTCCCCAATACATCAATAGAGTAAACCCTTGGTTTAGCAGACGTAAAATGCAACACAATTTTCTCTCCGTTTAACAGACTATTAAAGGGAGAGTTTGCCTGTTATATTGAGGTTGCTGCAAATGACACCATTGATGTCAACTGCATAATTACTCACATTTTGGAAAATTTTATTCTCACAAATGAAGGCAAATATACATGTCCCAGGAAAATTTCCTGCGTGGTGTTTATACGGTGCCTGGGCCAGGATAATGTTTTATTTATTTATTTATTTATATTTATATTTATATCCCGCCCTTCTCCTTGCGGACTCAGGGCGGCTAACAACCAGATAAAAATACAAAATATCAAACTACAGATTAAAACTTAATTAAAAGGCAAATATTAG